>NC_057795.1:679947374-679979224 GCF_018294505.1 Triticum aestivum | reverse complement strand
AACTAGTTTATTTTTAGTAAATGCTTAGTTGAAGTAATTGAATTAATATAACTAGTTTATTTTTAGTAAATGTTTGGTTGAACTAGTTGAATTAATTCAACTAGTTCATTTTTAGTAAATGCTTAGTTGAATTAATAGAAGTAGTTGAATTAATTGAATTAGTAAGTGTTTAATGTTTCGCCTAATATGAACATAGGAAATGTCGTCTGACGACGGAAAATTTTTCATTATGTGCGAATACTGTGAAGACCAGCGCGACCAGTGCGACAGAAATTTCCTTGTTGATGATAGGCGATTCAGCATTAAGCTGGATGAGACCTTCGAATTCGATACAGTAAGTCACAACGACAAGTCTGTTTTCGTAATTAAGCATGACTTATATATGCTTCATTTGCCTGACTTATAATTTTTAATTTTCACTATTCTACTAGCGCATCCACTGCCATGCAAGAATTTTTGTCTTGGATAAGATAGGTTTCAATGATATGGAAACTATGGAGGTAAAGAGAGTTTACCTGAAAACTGAGCATGGTTATACTTTCAATGTCAAAGTATACAATGCACACACAAACACCTATTTTGAATGCAAAACTTGGCAAGCACTATGCAAGACTTATGCATTTGAGCCTGGTATGGTTATCACCTTTGATATTCGTCCGAAAGATGATATTGAAGGTAATAATAGAGACATATGGGTCGATGTGCAGACGCCTCCAGTTCTACCATTATGTGAGTTCTTCTCAACTATATTTTTGTCTTTGATATTGCTTATTCAAAAATAATTGACAACTAATTTCTATTGACAGCTTATCTCCATTCAAGCAAACATGTCCGGCGCTTGGTAGACAGGACCTACTACTGTCCCGGAGCTGAACTAAACTGCGAGGAGATAAGTCATTATGTTTCATGGCTTGAGGATCTTCATACTGTCAAGACAAATTTTTTCTTCCTGCACTTAGAAATGTTAGTACTTAAAACGTGCGACCAATAGTGATGGTATTGAACTACGGTCACATCTATTTAGGAATGATGGTAAGATATTTACTATTTGTCCTCAGTGCATCTTTTGCATACATATATTTTTTGCTAAACTTTCATTGCTAAGTATATTAATTAAATACTATATGATGTTCTTCAACAGAGACTGCCGATGACAGTTGTGCCTCAGGGGATCGAGACTAAAGGTCGCATGTCAATTGTTAGCTTACGGCCAAGATATCCTGCATTGCACATGAATGCATTCAGGATTTCTAGAAGCGATGAATGCTTAATAGTGAAAGATTGGAGGAAAATTGTTAGCGATCGCTGAGAAGTACTAGGGGCAGCAATGAGAAGCGCAGCCCACGATTAGGAGACAGGTTCATCTGCATGCTCCAGTATGATGAATCAGGAGAGCTATACATGTTCTATGCTATTTTACCAAAGAGAGAGAGAGTAGCTAGCAGGAGTGATTTAGCTAGTTCATGCTGCTCTTAGTACTTGTCCTTTCATGTCCGTGTTCTTGATTCTGAACTTAATCTCAAAGAGTGATTTGCTTTTGTGGTGTTATATATGAACGCTTATAATATCATGACAATCATGTTGAACTCGATGATATTTTTGCTTCTGGTACAAGTGAATGTTTTTTCTTTAAGCTACTGTTGGTGGTGATTAGATAGCGGTAATGACTATGATGATCAAATAGTGATAATGACGACTACGATGATTTTTAGCTAGCTAGCTGTATATATATACTCATGTTGATGATATGATACAAGAGTTTTTATATTAATATAATAATGATGATGAGTTATTATATCATTTAATGAAGGAAACCATAGATTAGTTTTAGCTGGATGGATCCTACCTAAGTGATAAAGTATATATATGTCATATCCATATATATTATACTTGATCACCTAATTAGGTGATCGAGTATAATATCGATATGGCATATACTTGATCACTTAGCTAGATCCTCCAGTCGAAACTAATCCACGATACTTTCACATAATGATTTAACAACTCATTATAATGTAAAACAATCACTAAATTAAATTGAAAACACAAAACTAAAGGAAAAAATAAAAAAACACCCAAACATTTAGTACCGGTTGGTGTTACCAACCGGTACTAAAGCCCTACGCGCACCCGGGCATGGCTCGTGCCATGTGTTTGCACTTTAGCGCCGGTTCGTGGCGAACCGGTACTAAAGGGGGGGACCTTTAGTCCCCACTCTTTAGTGCCGGTTGGCGAACCGGCACTAAAGGCCGTCACGAACCGGCACTAAAGGCCGGTTCTGCACTAGTGTCAGGAGTACAAGTTTAAATGACAAAACCTATCTCTATACAACTATTCTAACACAGGCTAGTGCACTCTTCATAGAAAGATGAGGTTGCTCACCGTGTGTGGCGGACAACTACACCTAGTAGCCTTTGTAGCCCATAGTTTACTTAAACAAATAGGTATGTTTCTCAAAAAAAATAAATTATGACAATCTCATCCAAACAATTTAAACTAAGATGATGTAAAAACAGAAGCATGGATATGCATGTTAGTTTTAACAAGTACTCCTACTAGATATTATAATTTTACCGAGTGATCACCAAAATCTTGGTGTTGCTTTCCTGCATGAATTTAATTTGATAAGAGAGAAAGAGAAACGAAAACCTAAGTGTACATATCCATACACGCCCGAAGCTCTTGAGAAAGTAGATCGTTAGGCCCTTCACCCTTGACTCCTATAAATACTCATAATAGTATCACTAGTAGAAAACGGGCCTTTAGTGCCGGTTCTAAAGGCCCCCTTTAATCCCGGTTGTGTTACGAACCGGGACTAAAGGCCCTCCACGTCGCCGCTGTCTGGAGCTCGACCTTTAGTCCTGGTTCGTAACACCAACCGGGACTAAAGGATTTTTTTTGAATTTTTTTGTTGATTTTCAAATTTCTAAATTATTTGTGTTTAATCTTTAATCACCCCTCATCACTGCTCAATTTAATCTCTAATCTCTAATCACCCCTCATCATTTCAAATCGTCTAACCTCCCGGCTGGTCACCCATCCTCTCACTACTCTAGTCTGAGCACACTTAACTTCCGAGTGCTATTCCCCATTGTTTCCAAGTCTGCACTTGTTGTTTTCCTAACAATAGTAAGCTGTCAATCCTATTAACCCTTACAAGTTGAAGTTGAGCATGAAGTCACACGTTACACCGTTTGAGTTTGAAACTATTATTCCTAAAACCAATAATTATTTAGAAACACTAATATTTCTTGATTAAGTAGTTTGACCAAAGTTTGACCAGAGTTTGACCATAGTTTGACCAGATTTGACCAAAATTCAAAAAAACTGAAATAATTATTTAGTAAAACTAATATTCTTGAATAATTATTTAGCAACACTAACATTTCTTGAATGGGGTTAACTATCCTTTTGCCCTCAATGGTGTCTCTGTGCTCAGTTTTGCCCTCAGATGCAAATTGTGCTCAGTTTTGCCCCTAGTCCATGCACAACTACTATAACGAGGCCAAACGACCATATTTGAGTCCATTCCGTCCGCCGGCGTTAGTGGTTGTGGGTCCGGAGCTTACACGTGGGACTGCGTGGACGTGGATCCGGAGCTGACATGTAGGCCCGTGCAACTAAATCCCCAAATCATTCGTAGCTCACTCTGCCCATCCGCTTCCCCGCCGGCCGGCTGACCTGCGCCGCCGCCGGCACTTGCGCCGCGGCCAGCACCTGCCCCGCCACCAGCTGCACGCCTACTCCACCGCTACCTTCCTACACCTACGCTCCAGGGCTACCTGCGACGACCGCCACCTTCCTGCAACGCCACGGGTGGGGCGCCCGCCACCTGCTCGACCCGCGGTGCGGCCTCCTTCCGTGCGCCCGGCCGGAGCGCTCAAAGGTGGGGGGCTACTGGAGCTATTTGAACTAGGAGGAAGAACCCTAGGGCGAAATGGAGAGCAGCGGCGACCCCGGAGTATTTGGCGAGGCAGGCATCGGGCCGGAGATCCGCCGCGTCCACGACTGGGTTCCCGAGGGGTAAGTCTCGCCTTCTATTTAGATTGAGCTTAGTTGTGCATTTGAACACTCGATTCGAGTAGGTTTGCCCAATTAGTGTGCTGATTGCGTCTCTGTTTTTCGCCGGTTAGGATGGAGTTGCGGTTTGCTTTCTTGATGCACATTAGAAGGGACCGGTACACGTTCGATGCAAAGGATCAGAAGAAATACCATGGAGGTTTTGATTATCAGTTGCCAATGGCTAGTAATTGGAGTTTCAGACAATTGGGGGAGGTAATTTGTAGCCAATATCCTTGGGGTTTGCTTGATGAAGTGGTATACAAATACTATGATGGGGAAAAGAAATGGGTGACAATTAGTAATGATGAAGAGCTAGCTACCATGTTTGTTAGGCATAAAGAGAAAGATAATTTTCATGTGAGGCTGCAAGTTGATGTGCTTGAGCAGGAATTTGGACCTAGGATGACGGGTGCAACATCTCGGGGAGAACCAAGTTGTCGTAATGGCATCTCTAGCCAGAACAGTTCAGTTGGTGCACGCCGACGTGGTGGCTCGACAAGTGTGGGCAACAGCAGTAGGGTCCCCCTTGAAGTGAAGCCTGATGACTACAATTCTGGGGTTGATGAAGAGAAACTATATGCTGATGTTATTCGAAATTTACGACGGGCACCTCGGGCTGATAACCAAGATGAGGCTCACAATGCAGTCCATGTGGATGATGACGCGGTGGATGAGGACGAATACCTTGAAGCTGTTGAATGGGACCCTTTGAACCCTAATTTGGAAGAAGGTACAGTTTTTGCATCCATGAATGAGTGTAGAAATGCACTTGTGACATACTGCATCAAGGTAGAACGTACTTTCAAAGTTGACAAGAGCGATCAAGTACATTACAGAGTGCACTGTCCGACTGAGGGTTGTCCATGGAGGCTGCTCGCATCTAAAATGCGAAATAGCACTAATGTTCATGTCAAAGTGAACCCTTTTAAGCACACATGCCAGGAATCAACCCTTAGGAAGGATACAATCAGTAGAGCCAAGTCAAGATGGGTGGCAGAAGAAGTAAAGAAGTGGGTGAAAGAAAACCAGCAAGTGGGTCCAAAGGAATTGCAGAAGAACATCAAAGATAAATTCAAGATAGATTTACCATACATGAGGTTGTTCAATGGTAAACAACAGGCTATGGATTCTATGTATGGTAACTGGCAGGAAAGTTTTCAATTGTTGTATTCATTCAAAGGTGAAGTGGAGAGGACAAGCCCAGGTAGTATTGTAGATATTGATCACCACACCATGGAGTACACATTCAGGGGAGTGACAAAGACCAAGGAATGCTTTAGGAGGGTTTTTGTCTGCTTTGAGGCTTGTCGCTGAGGTTTTTTGGCAGGTTGCAGGCCTTATTTGGCTATTGATGCCACTTTTCTCACAGGGAGGTTTAAAGGACAATTAGTAGCTGCTTGTGCAGTTGATGCACATAGTTTTGTATTTCCAGTTGCCTACAGTGTGCTGGAGATAGAGTCTGAGGAGAGTTGGACTTGGTTTTTGCATAATCTACGCCGGGCTATTGCACATCCCAATGGGTTGGTCATTCATACAGATGCCTGCAAAGGTTTAGAAGTGGCCGTGGACAATGTGTTCCCTGGAGTAGAGCATAGGGAATGCATGCGTCACCTTGCTGCAAATTTCATGAAGAAATTCAAAGGAAAGGTGTATACCGACAATTTATGGCCAGCATCTTTGACCTGCAGTGTGAAGAAGCACAACTACCACTTGATGCAGTTATACATGAATCCCAAAGTGAAAGAATACTTGGAAACACACCACTCCAAGTTATGGGCCAGAAGCCAATTCAGTGAACTGAGCAAAGTTGACTATGTGCACAATAATCTAGCAGAGCCTTTCAACTCAACGATCCAGAAACTAAAGGGTCATTATGTGGTGGATTTGCTGGACAGGATAAGGATAGAATACATGAAGAAATTTCATTTATCATGTAGGAATAGCCGAGGCAAAATTCATGGGCCACATTATCATCCCTGCCATGATGAATGAGCTGATGCAGAAAACAACAGGCTTGGAAATGAACATGACTCTTTGCTCGGGTACCACAGCAGAGATATCATATTTGGATAAAGAGAAGAGGGAATGGAGATATCCAGTAGATTTAGAAGCTAGAACTTGCAGTTGTAGGCAATGGCAGATAACTGGGTTGCCATGCTTTCATGCCTTGTTTTTCATCACTGCTCTCCCTGGTCCAGCAGGGAACATTCAGCAGTATGTGCATGATTACTACTCTGTTGCAAGGTTCAAAGCCACATATGCTTATGCCTTGCCTGCTATGGAGGGAAAACAACAATGGGACATGGTGGACCCTGGATTCAAGCTTTGCGCTCCAGTTTTGAAAAGAGCAGTAGGTAGACCAAGGAAGAGTCGAATCAGACTTCGCAGCGAAGGAGCTAGACTTGGAGCGAGGAAGCATAGGTGCACAAGATGTGGTGGGTCTGGTCATTTCGGTAAGTATTGTGATAACACAGTAGATCCAGTGTTCGGAGAGAGTTCCGATGAAGGCTTCGATGAAAATGATGGATAGCAGCCGGTTGCATCATATGAGGATTCTGACGAGGTTCGAAATGATGATGGTCAACAGCCGCATGATTTTGACGATGATACAAGTGAGGCTCCAAATAGTGATCATGGTGATCCAAGTGAGGCTCCAAATAGTGATCATGGTGATCCAAGTGAGGCTCCAAATGATGATCATGGTGATCCAAGTGAGGCTCCAAATGATGATCATGGTGATCCAAGTGAGGCTCCAAATGATGATGTTGGTGATCCAAGTGAGGCTCCAAATGATGATCTTGGTGATCCAAGTGAGGCTCCAAATGATGATCCAAGTGAGGCTCTAAATGGTGACCAACCTTCTGTTGTTGTGAGTTCTGCTAGGTATGTACATCTTGCTAGGGTCAAATACTACTGTACATGTATGGGTCACTTGACATGATCTCATTACCCTTTATGTTTTGCACAGCTCTATGATAGGTTTGAAGAAGACGCACAAGGTACCGACAACCAAGAGGAGAAGAGAAGAAGCAATGAGCACAAGGTGCACGAGGAGCAAAGTGATGGCAAGAAGCTCAAGGAACAGACAGAAGCCCGAACGCTATATGTGAATAATTATGAAACATTGTGAATAATGTTGTATTTCTGTTGGATGATGTTAGAACTATGTTTGACATGATGGTTAAATCTGTTGGATGATGTTTGAATGAGCACATGGTTTTTCCTTTTTTTGATTTTTTTGAATTTTGTTTTGCTCATTTGAATTCTGGTCAAACCTAACTTTGACCAAGATTTAAACAAGTCTAAAACATCAAAATGAAGAACTAAGCCTGGATCCTTCTTAGTCAATCCAAAATGAAGTTGTGGTGAGATTTTTGAAATTTTCATGAAAAATGTGCTAAAATGAGGGTCCAAAGGTAGGGTAAACGGCCTCATCTCTAAGCAAGGTTTTTTTCGACCTTGTCTAAATCAGCCAAATAACTTTCCTAAACATATATTCTATATATTCTATACATACGGACTATGTGCGCTGGTTTTTCCATTTTTTGATTTTTTTTTTAAAATTTGTTTTGCTCATTTGAATTCTGGTCAAACTTAACTTTGACCAACATTTAAATAAGTGTAAAACATCAAAATGAAAAACTAAGCCTGGATCCTTCTTAGTCACTCTAAAATGAAGCTGTGGTGAGTTTTTTGAAATTTTCATGTTTATTTCCCCAAAACACTTCTCTTCACTTCATAAAAAAGAGTTTGAGATACTCGAGATATCATACAATACACATGAACTTATCATTTAAATGTATGTAAACCTTATTTATCAACTTAAATCGTTAGTATATGACATAAGAAGACTATGTGCGCTGGTTTTTTATTTTTCTGTTTTTTATTTAATTTATTATACTCATTTGAAATCTGGTCAAACATAGCTTTGACTGCTCCAAACCCCTCCCAAACCCCGCTAACCCTAGCGCTGAACCAGGATCGTTCATCTAACCCTAGCGCTGAACAAGGGCCGTCGATCTAACCCTTCTAGAAGGAATCTGTCGGGAGGAGGGGGCGATCCATGAGATGCAATCTGATTGGCTGGGAGATTCTTTTTTTAAAACAAATATCGGGCGCGCTGGATGGACCGCTGAACCAAAGTATGACATGCTGGTAAGCAGTATGACTTGTATCGCCCACAACTCACTTGTGTTCTACTCGTGCATATAACATCAACGCATAAAACCTAGGCTCGGATGCCACTATTGGGGAACGTAGTAATTTCAAAAATTTCCTACGTACACGCAAGATCATGGTGATGGCATAGCAACGATAGGGGAGAGTGTTGTCCACGTACCCTCGTAGACCGTAAACGGAAGCGTTATGACAACGCGGTTGATGTAGTCGTACGTCTTCACGATCCGACCGATCCAAGTACCGAACGTACGGCACCTCCAAGTTCAGCACACATTCAGCTCGATGACGATCCCCGGGCTCCGATCCAGCAAAGCTTCGGGGATGAGTTCCGTCAGCACGACGGCGTGGTGACGATGATGATGCTCTACCGGCGCAGGGCTTCGCCTAAACTCCACGACAATATGACCGAGGTGGAATATGGTGGAGGGGGGCACCGCACACGGCTAAGGAACGATCCGTAGATCAACTTGTGTGTCATGGGGTGCCCCCCTGCCCCCGTATATAAAGGAGGGAGGGGGAGGTGCGGCCGGACTAGGAGGGGGCGCACCAAGGGGAGTCCTACTCCCAGGACTCCCTCCTTCCTTGTTGGAGTAGGAGAAGTGGAAAGAGGGGGAGAGGGAAAAGGAAAAGGGGGCTGCCCCCCTTGTCCAATTCGGACCAGATGGGGGGCGTAGGCCTCTTTCCTTTTGGCCTCTCTCCTCTATTCCCGTATAGCCCAATAAGGCCCGTATACTCCCCGGCGAATTCCCGTAACTCTCCGGTACTCCGAAAAATACCCGAATCACTCGGAACCTTTCCGAACTCTGAATATAGTCGTCCAATATATCGATCTTTACGTATCCACCATTTCGAGACTCCTCGTCATGTCCCTGATCTCATCCGGGATTCCGAACTCCTTCGGTACATCAAAACTCATAAACTCATAATATAACTGTCATCATAACGTTAAGCGTGCGGACCCTACGGGTTCGAGAACTATGTAGACATGACCTAGAACTATTCTCGGTCAATAACCAATAGCGGAACCTGGATGCCCATATTGGTTCCTACATATTCTACGAAGATCTTTATCGGTCAAACCGCATAACAACATACGTTGTTCCCTTTGTCATCGGTATGTTACTTGCCCGAGATTTGATCGTCGGTATCCAATACCTAGTTCAATCTCATTACCGGCAAGTCTCTTTACTCGTTACGTAATGCATCATCCTGTAACCAACTCATTGGTCACATTGCTTGCAAGGCTTATAGTGATGTGCATTACCGAGAGGGCCCAGAGATACCTCTCCGACAATCAGAGTGACAAAACCTAATCTCGAAATACGCCAACTCAACATGTACCTTCGGAGACACCTGTAGTACTCCTTTATAATCACCCAGTTACGTTGTGACGTCTGGTAGTACCCAAAGTGTTCCTCCCGTAAACGGGAGTTGCATAATCTCATAGTTACAGGAACATGTATAAGTCATGAAGAAAGCAATAGCAACACACTAAACGATCAAGTGCTAGGCTAACGGAATGGGTCATGTCAATCACATTATTCTCCTAATGATGTGATCCCATTAATCAAATGACAACACATGTCTATGGTTAGGAAACATAACCATCTTTGATTAATGAGCTAGTCAAGTAGAGGCATACTAGTGACTATATGTTTGTCTATGTATTCACACATGTATCATGTTTCCGGTTAATACAATTCTAGCATGAATAATAAACATTTATCATGAAATAAGGAAATAAATAATAACTTTATTATTGCCTCTAGGGCATATTTCCTTCAGTCTCCCACTTGCACTAGAGTCAATAATCTAGTTCACATCGCTATGTGATTTAACACCAATATTCACATCTGCATGTGATTAATACCCATAGTTCACATCATCATGTGATCAACACCCAAAGGGTTAACTAGAGTCAATAATCTAGTTCACATCACTATGTGATTAACACCCAAAAGTGTACTAAGGTATGATCATGTTTTTCTCGTGAGAGAAGCTTAGTCAACGGGTCTGTCATATTTAGAGCCGTATGTATTTCGCAAATATTCTATGTCTACAATGCTTTGCACGGAGCTACTCTAGCTAATTGCTTCCACTTTCAATATGTATCCAGATTGAGACTTAGAGCCATCTGGATCAATGTAAAAGTTTGCATCGATGTAACTTTTACGACGAACTCTTTTATCACCTCCATAATCGAGAAACATCTCCTTATTCCACTAAGGATAATTTTGACCAATGTCCAGTGATCTACTCTTAGATCACTATTGTACTCCCTTGCTAAACCAGGGCAGAGTATACAATAGTTCTGGTCCATAGCATGGCATACTTTTATAGAACCTATGACTGATGCATAGGGAATGACTTTCATTCTCTTTCTATTTTCTGCTGTGGTCGGGATTTGAGTCTTACTCAATTTCATACCTTGCAACACAGGCAAGAACTCTTTCTTTGACTGTTCCATTTTGAACTACTTCAAAAAAATTATCAAGGTATGTACTCATTGAAAAACTTATCAAGCGTCTTGATCTATCTATATAGATTTTGATGCTCAATGTGTAAGCAGCTTCACCGAGGTATTTCTTTGAAAGAAATCCTTTCAAACACTCCTTTATGCTTTGCAGAATAATTCTACATTATTTCCGATCAACAATATGTCATTCACATATACTTATCAGAAATGCTGTAGTGCTCCCACTCACTTTCTTATAAATACAGGCTTCACCGTAAGTCTGTACAAAACTATATGCTTTGATCAACTTATCAAAGCGTATATTCCAACTCTGAGATGCTTGCACCAGTCCATTGATGAGTCGCTGGAGCTTGCACATTTTGTTAGCACCTTTCGGATCGACAAAAACTTCTGGTTGTATCATATACAACTCTCCTTTAAGAAAACCATTAAGGAATGCAGTTTTGACATCCATTTGCCAGATTTCATAAAATGTGGCAATTGCTAACATGATTCAGACATACTTAAGCATCGATACGAGTGAGAAAATCTCATCGTATTCAACACCTTGAACTTGTCGAAAACCTTTCGCAACAAGTCGAGCTTAGTAGATAGTAACACTACTATCAGTGTCCATATTCCTCTTGAAGATCCATTTATTTAACATGGCTTGCTGATCATTGAGCAAGTCAATCAAAGTCCATACTTTGTTCTCATACATGGATCATATCTCAGATTTTATGGCCTCATGCCATTTCGCGGAATCTGGGCTCATCATCGCTTCCTCATAGTTCGTAGGTTCATCATGGTCTAGTAACATGACTTCCAGAACATGATTACCGTACCACTCTGGTGCGGATCTTACTCTGGAAGACCTACGAGGTTTGGTAGCACTTGATCTGAAGTTTCATGATCATCATCATTAACTTCCTCACTAATTGGTGTACGAATCACTGGAACTGATTTCTGTGATGAACTACTTTCCAACAAGGAAGAAGGTACAATTACCTCATCAAGTTCTACTTTCCTCCCACTCACCTCTATCGAGAGAAACTTTTTCTCTAGAAAGGATCCATCTTAGCAACGAAATAACTTGCCTTTGGATCTGTGATAGAAGGTGTACCCAATAGTTACCTTTGGGTATTCTATGAAGACGCACTTCTCCGATTTGGGTTCGAGCTTATCAGGTTGAAAACCTTTTTCATATAAGCATCACAACTCCAAACTTTAAGAAACGACAGCTTAGGTTTACTGCTAAACCATAGTTCATACGGTGTCGTCTCAACGGATTTAGATGGTGCCCTATTAAACGTGAATGCAGCTGTCTCTAATGCATAACCCCAAAACGATAGTGGTAAAATGATAAGAGACATCATAGATCGCACCATATCTAGTAAAGTACGATTACGACGTTCGGGCACACCATAACGTTGTGGTGTTCCAAGTGGCGTGAGCTGTGAAACTATTCCACATTCTTTTAATTGAAGACCAAACTCGTAACTCAAATATTCGTCTCCATGATCAGATCGTAGAAACTTTATTTTTCTTGTTACAATGATTTTTCCACTTTACTCTGAAATTCTTTGAACTTTTCAACTATTTTAGACTTATGTTTCATCAAGTAGATATACCCATATCTGCTCAAATCATCTGTAAAGGTTAGAAAATAACGATACTTGCCATGAGAATCAACACTCATTGGACCGCATACATCGGTATGTATTGTTTCCAATAAGTCAGTAGCTCGTTCCATTGTTCCAGAGAACGGAGTTTTAGTCATCTTGCCCAAAAGGCACGGTTCGCAAGCATCAAATGATTCATAACCAAGTGATTCCGAAAATCCATCTTTATGGAGTTTCTTCATGCGCTTTACACCGATATGACCCAAACGGCAGTGCCACAAATAAGTTGCACTATCATTATCAACTTTGCATCTTTTGGCATCAATATTATGAATATGTGTATCACTACGATCGAGATCCAACAAACTATTTTCATTAGGTGTATGACCATCAAAGGTTTTATTCATTTAAACAGAACAACAACTATTCTCTGATTTTAAATGAATAACCGTATTGCAATAAACATGATCAAATCATATTCATGCTCAACGCAAACGCCAAATAACATTTATTTAGGTTCAACACTAATCCCGAAAGGAGTGTGCGATGATGATCAAGTCAATCTTGGAACCACTTCCAACACACATCGTCACTTCACCCTCAACTAGTTTCTGTTTATTCTGTAACTCCTGTTTCGAGTTACTAATCTTAGCAACCGAACAAGTATCAAATACTCAGGGGTTACTATAAACACTAGTTAGGTACACATCAATAATCTGTATATCAAATATACCCTTGTTTAGTTTGCCATCCTTCTTATCCACCAAATATTCAGGGTATTTCCGTTTCCAGTGACCATTTCCTTTGCAGTGTAAGCACTCAGTTTCAGGCTTTGGTTCAGCTTTGGGCTTCTTCGTGGGAGTGACAACTTGCTTGTCATTCTACTTGAAGTTCCCTTTCTATCCCTTTGCCCTTTTCTTGAAACTAGTGGTCTTGTCAATCATCAACACTTGATGCTCTTTCTTGATTTCTACCTTCATCGATTTCAACATCACGAAGAGCTCGGGAATCGTTTTTGTCATCCCTTGCATACTATAGTTCATCACAAAGTTCTACTAACTTGGTGATGGTGACTAGAGAATTCTGTCAATCACTATCTTATCTGGAAGATTAACTCCCACTTGATTCAAGCGATTGTAGTACCCAGACAATCTGAGCACATGCTCACTAGTTGCGCGATTCTCCTCCATCTTTTAGCCATAGAACTTGTTGGAGACTTCATATCTCTCAACTTGGGTATTTGCTTGAAATATTAACTTCAACTCCTGGAACATCTCATATGGTCCATGACATTCAAAACGTCTTTGAAGTCCCGATTCTAAGCCGTTAAGCATGGTGCACAAAACTATCAAGTAGTCATCATATTGAGCTAGCCAAACGTTCATAACGTCTGCATTTGCTCCTGCAATAGGTCTGTCACCTAGCGGTACATTAAGGACATAATTCTTCTGTGTAGCAATGAGGATAAACCTCGGATCACGGATCCAATCCGCATCATTGCTACTAACATCTTTCAACACAATTTTCTCTAGGAACATATCAAAATAAACATATGAAAGCAACAACGCAAGCTATTGATCTACAACATAATTTGCAAAATAATACCAGGACTAAGTTCATGATAAATTAAGGTTTAATTAATCATATTACTTAAGAAATCCCACTTAGATAGACATCCCTCTAATCCTCTAAGTGATTACGTGATCCATATCAACTACACCATGTCCGATCATCACGTGAGATGGAGTAGTTTCAACGGTGAACATCACTATGTTGATCATATCTACTATATGATTCACGCTTGACCTTTCGGTCTCCGTGTTCCGAGGCCATATCTGTATATGCTAGGCTCATCAAGTTTAACCTGAGTATTACGCGTGCGCAACTGTTTTGCACCCGTTGTATTTGAACGTAGAGCCTATCACACCCGATCATCACGTGGTGTCTTAGCACGAAGAACTTTCACAACGGTGCATACTCAGGGAGAACACTTCTTGATAATTAGTGAGAGATCATCTTATAATGCTACCGTCAAACAAAACAGAATAAGATGTATAACAGATAAACGTCATATGCAATCAAAATATGTGACATGATATGGCCATGATCATCTTGCGCCTTTGATCTCCATCTCCAAAGTACTGTCATGATCTCTATCGTCACCGGCACGACACCATGATCTTCATCATCTTGATCTATATCAATGTGTCGTCACATGGTCGTCTCGCCAACTATTGCTCTTGCAACTATTGCTATTGTATAGAGATAAAGTAAAGCAATTATTTAGCACTTGCATCTTATGCAACAAAGAGACAACCATAGGACTTCTGCCAGTTGCCGATAACTTCAACAAAACATGATCATCTCATACAACAACTTATATCTCATCACGTCTTGACCATATCACATCACAACATTCCCTGAAAAAACAAGTTAGACGTCCTCTACTTTGTTGTTGCAAGTTTTACGTGGTTGCTACGGGCTGAGCAAGAACCGTTCTTACCTACGCATCAAAACCACAATAATAGTTCGTCAAGTTATTGCTGTTTTAACCTTCGCAAGGACCGGGCGTAGCCACACTCGGTTCAACTAAAGTTGGAGAAACAGACACCCGCTAGTCACCTGTGTGCAAAGCACGACGGTAAAACCAGTCTCGCGTAAGCGTACGCGTAATGTCGGTCCGGGCCGCTTCATCCAACAATACCGCTGAACCAAAGTATGACATGCTGGTAAGCAGTATGACTTGTATCGCCCACAACTCACTTGTGTTCTACTCGTGCATATAACATCAACGCATAAAACCTAGGCTCGGATGCCACTGTTGGGGAACGTAGTAATTTCAAAAATTTCCTACGTACACGCAAGATCATGGTGATGGCATAGCAATGAGAAGGGAGAGTGTTGTCCACGTACCCTCGTAGACCGTAAGCGGAAGCGTTATGACAACGCGGTTGATGTAGTCGTACGTCTTCACGATCCAACCGATCCAAGTACCGAACGTACGGCACCTCCGAGTTCAGCACACATTCAGCTCGATGACGATCCCCGGGCTCCGATCCAGCAAAGCTTCGGGGATGAGTTCCGTCAGCACGACGGCGTGGTGACGATGATGATGCTCTACCGGCGCAGGGCTTCGCCTAAACTCCGTGACGATATGACCGAGGTGGAATATGGTGGAGGGGGGCACCGCACACGGCTAAGGAACGATCCGTAGATCAACTTGTGTGTCATGGGGTGCCCCCCTGCCCCCGTATATAAAGGAGGGAGGGGGACGTGCGGCCGGCCTAAGAGGGGGCGCGCCAAGGGGAGTCCTACTCCTACCGGGAGTAGGACTCCCTCCTTCCTTGTTGGAGTAGGAGAAGTGGAAAGAGGGGGAGAGGGAAAAGGAAAAGGGGGCTGCCCCCCTTGTCCAATTCGGACCAGAGGGGGGCGCAGGCCTCTTTCCTTTTGGCCTCTCTCCTCTATTCCCGTATAGCCCAATAAGGCCCATATACTCCCCGGCGAATTCCCGTAACTCTCCGGTACTTCGAAAAATACCCGAATCACTCGGAACCTTTCTGAACTCCGAATATAGTCGTCCAATATATCGATCTTTACGTCTCGACCATTTCGAGACTCCTCGTCATGTCCCTGATCTCATCCGGGACTCCGAACTCCTTCGGTACATCAAAACTCATAAACTCATAATATAAGTGTCATCGTAATGTTAAGCGTGCGGACCCTACGGGTTCGAGAACTATGTAGACATAACCTAGAACTATTCTCGGTCAATAACCAATAGCAGAACCTGGATGCCCATATTGGTTCCTACATATTCTACGAAGATCTTTATCGGTCAAACCGCATAACAACATACGTTGTTCCCTTTGTCATCGGTATGTTACTTGCCCGAGATTTGATCGTCGGTATCCAATACCTAGTTCAATCTCGTTACCGGCAAGTCTCTTTACTCGTTACGTAGTGCATCATCCCGTAACCAACTCATTGGTCACATTGCTTGCAAGGCTTATAGTGATGTGCATTACCGAGAGGGCCCAGAGATACCTCTCCGACAATCAGAGTGACAAAACCTAATCTCGAAATACGCCAACTCAACATGTACCTTCGGAGACACCTGTAGTACTCCTTTATAATCACCCAGTTACGTTGTGACGTTTAGTAGTACCCAAAGTGTTCCTCCAGTAAACGGGAGTTGCATAATCTCATAGTTACAGGAACATGTATAAGTCATGAAGAAAGCAATAGCAACACACTAAACGATCAAGTGCTAGGCTAACGGAATGGGTCATGTCAATCACATTATTCTCCTAATGATGTGATCCCATTAATCAAATGACAACACATGTCTATGGTTAGGAAACATAACCATCTTTGATTAATGAGCTAGTCAAGTAGAGGCATACTAGTGACTATATGTTTGTCTATGTATTCACACATGTATCATGTTTCCGGTTAATACAATTCTAGCATGAATAATAGACATTTATCATGAAATAAGGAAATAAATAATAACTTTATTATTGCCTCTAGGGCATATTTCCTTCAGTCTCCCACTTGCACTAGAGTCAATAATCTAGTTCATATCGCTATGTGATTTAACACCAATATTCACATCTGCATGTGATTAATACCCATAGTTCACATCATCATGTGATCAACACCCAAAGGACTAACTAGAGTCAATAATCTAGTTCACATCGCTATGTGATTAACACCCAAAAGGTATGATCATGTTTTGCTCGTGAGAGAAGCTTAGTTAACGGGTCTGTCATATTCAGAGCCGTATGTATTTCGCAAATATTCTATGTCTACAATGCTTTGCACAGAGCTACTCTAGCTAATTGCTTCCACTTTCAATATGTATCCAGATTGAGACTTAGAGTCATCTGGATCAATGTAAAAGTTTGCATCGATGTAACTTTTACGACGAACTCTTTTATCACATCCATAATCGAGAAACATCTCCTTATTCCACTAAGGATAATTTTGACCAATGTCCAGTGATCTACTCTTAGATCACTATTGTACTCCCTTGCTAAACCAGGGCAGAGTATACAATAGTTCTGGTCCATAGCATGGCATACTTTTATAGAACCTATGACTGATGCATAGGGAATGACTTTCATTCTATTTCTATTTTCTGCTATGGTCGGGATTTGAGTCTTACTCAATTTCATACCTTGCAACACAGGCGAGAACTCTTTCTTTGACTGTTCCATTTTGAACTACTTCAAAAAAATTATCAAGGTATGTACTCATTGAAAAACTTATCAAGCGTCTTGATCTATCTATATAGATTTTGATGCTCAATGTGTAAGCAGCTTCACCGAGGTCTTTCTTTGAAAGAAATCCTTTCAAACACTCCTTTATGCTTTGCAGAATAATTCTACATTATTTCTGATCAACAATATGTCATTCACATATACTTATTAGAAATGCTGTAGTGCTCCCACTCACTTTCTTGTAAATACAGGCTTCACCGTAAGTCTGTACAAAACTATATGCTTTGATCAACTTATCAAAGCGTATATTCCAACTCTGAGATGCTTGCACCAGTCCATTGATGAATAGCTGGAGCTTGCACATTTTGTTAGCACCTTTCGGATCGACAAAAACTTCTGGTTGTATCATATACAACTCTCCTTTAAGAAAACCATTAAGGAATGCAGTTTTGACATCCATTTGCCAGATTTCATAAAATGTGGCAATTGCTAACATGATTCAGACATACTTAAGCATCGATACGAGTGAGAAAATCTCATCGTATTCAACACCTTGAACTTGTCGAAAACCTTTCGCAACAAGTCGAGCTTAGTAGATAGTAACACTACTATCAGTGTCCATATTCCTCTTGAAGATCCATTTATTTAACATGGCTTGCTGATCATTGAGCAAGTCAATCAAAGTCCATACTTTGTTCTCATACATGGATCATATCTCAGATTTTATGGCCTCATGCCATTTCGCGGAATCTGGGCTCATCATCGCTTCCTCATAGTTCGTAGGTTCATCATGGTCTAGTAACATGACTTCCAGAACATGATTACCGTACCACTCTGGTGCGGATCTTACTCTGGAAGACCTACGAGGTTTGGTAGCACTTGATCTGAAGTTTCATGATCATCATCATTAACTTCCTCACTAATTGGTGTAGGAATCACTGGAACTGATTTCTGTGATGAACTACTTTCCAACAAGGAAGAAGGTACAATTACCTCATCAAGTTCTACTTTCCTCCCACTCACCTCTATCGAGAGAAACTTTTTCTCTAGAAAGGATCCATCTTAGCAACGAAATAACTTGCCTTTGGATCTGTGATAGAAGGTGTACCCAATAGTTACCTTTGGGTATTCTATGAAGACGCACTTCTCCGATTTGGGTTCGAGCTTATCAGGTTAAAAACCTTTTTCATATAAGCATCACAACTCCAAACTTTAAGAAACGACAGCTTAGGTTTACTGCTAAACCATAGTTCATACGGTGTCGTCTCAATGGATTTAGATGGTGCCCTATTAAACGTGAATGCAGCTGTCTCTAATGCATAACCCCAAAACGATAGTGGTAAACTGATAAGAGACATCATAGATCGCACCATATCTAGTAAAGTACGATTACGACGTTCGGGCACACCATAACGTTGTGGTGTTCCAGGTGGCGTGAGCTGTGAAACTATTCCACATTCTTTTAATTGAAGACCAAACTCGTAACTCAAATATTCGTCTCCATGATCAGATCGTAGAAACTTTATTTTTCTTGTTACAATGATTTTTCCACTTTACTCTGAAATTCTTTGAACTTTTCAACTATTTCAGACTTATGTTTCATCAAGTAGATATACCCATATCTGCTCAAATCATCTGTAAAGGTTAGAAAATAACGATACTTGCCATGAGAATCAACACTCATTGGACCGCATACATCGGTATGTATTGTTTCCAATAAGTCAGTAGCTCGTTCCATTGTTCCAGAGAACGGAGTTTTAGTCATCTTGCCCAAAAGGCACGGTTCGCAAGCATCAAATGATTCATAACCAAGTGATTCCGAAAATCCATGTTTATGGAGTTTCTTCATGCGCTTTACACCGATATGACCCAAACGGCAGTGCCACAAATAAGTTGCACTATCATTATCAACTTTGCATCTTTTGGCATCAATATTATGAATATGTGTATCACTACGATCGAGATCCAACAAACTATTTTCATTAGGTGTATGACCATCAAAGGTTTTATTCATTTAAACAGAACAACAACTATTCTGTGATTTTAAATGAATAACCGTATTGCAATAAACATGATCAAATCATATTCATGCTCAACGCAAACGCCAAATAACATTTATTTAGGTTCAACACTAATCCCGAAAGGAGTGTGCGATGATGATCAAGTCAATCTTGGAACCACTTCCAACACACATCGTCACTTCACCCTCAACTAGTTTCTGTTTATTCTGTAACTCCTGTTTCGAGTTACTAATCTTAGCAACCGAACAAGTATCAAATACTCAGGGGTTACTATAAACACTAGTTAGGTACACATCAATAATCTGTATATCAAATATACCCTTGTTTAGTTTGCCATCCTTCTTATCCACCAAATATTCAGGGTATTTCCGTTTCCAGTGACCATTTCCTTCGCAGTGTAAGCACTCAGTTTCAGGCTTTGGTTCAGCTTTGGGCTTCTTCGTGGGAGTGACAACTTGCTTGTCATTCTACTTGAAGTTCCCTTTCTATCCCTTTGCCCTTTTCTTGAAACTAGTGGTCTTGTCAATCATCAACACTTGATGCTCTTTCTTGATTTCTACCTTCATCGATTTCAACATCACGAAGAGCTCGGGAATCGTTTTTGTCATCCCTTGCATACTATAGTTCATCACAAAGTTCTACTAACTTGGTGATGGTGACTAGAGAATTCTGTCAATCACAAAGTTCTACGGGCTGAGCAAGAACCGATCTTACCTACGCATCAAAACCATAATAATAGTTTGTCAAGTTAGTGCTGTTTTAACCTTCGCAAGGACCGGGCGTAGCCACACTCGGTTCAGCTAAAGTTGGAGAAACAGACACCCGCTAGTCACCTGTGTGCAAAGCACGGCGGTAAAACCAGTCTCGCGTAAGCGTACGCGTAATGTCGATCCGGGCCGCTTCATCCAACAATACCGCTGAACCAAAGTATGACATGCTGGTAAGCAGTATGACTTGTATCGCCCACAACTCACTTGTGTTCTACTCGTGCATATAACATCAACGCATAAAACCTAGGCTCGGATGCCACTGTTGGGGAACTTAGTAATTTCAAAAATTTCCTACGTACACGCAAGATCATGGTGATGGCATAGCAATGAGAGGGGAGAGTGTTATCCACGTACCCTCGTAGACCGTAAGCGGAAGCGTTATGACAACGCGGTTGATGTAGTCGTACGTCTTCACGATCCAACCGATCCAAGTACCGAACGTACGGCACCTCCGAGTTCAGCACACATTCAGCTCGATGACGATCCCCGGGCTCTGATCCAGCAAAGCTTCGGGGATGAGTTCCGTCAGCACGACGGCGTGGTGACGATGATGATGCTCTACCGGCGCAGGGCTTCGCCTAAACTCCGCGACGATATGACCGAGATGGAATATGGTGGAGGGGGGCACCGCACACGGCTAAGGAACGATCCGTAGATCAACTTGTGTGTCATGGGGTGCCCCCCTGCCCCCGTATATAAAGGAGGGAGGGGGAGGTGCGGCCGGCCTAGGAGGGGGCGCGCCAAGGGGAGTCGTACTCCCACCGGGAGTAGGACTCCCTCCTTCCTTGTTGGAGTAGGAGAAGTGGAAAGAGGGGGAGAGGGAAAAGGAAAAGGGGGCTGCCCCCCTTGTCCAATTCGGACCAGAGGGGGGGCGCAGGCCTCTTTCCTTTTGGCCTCTCTCCTCTATTCCCGTATAGCCCAATAAGGCCCATATACTCCCCGGCGAATTCCCGTAACTCTCCGGTACTCCGAAAAATACCCGAATCACTTGGAACCTTTCCGAACTCCGAATATAGTCGTCCAATATATCGATCTTTACGTGTCGACCATTTAGAGACTCCTCGTCATGTCCCTGATCTCATCCGGGACTCCGAACTCCTTCGGTACATCAAAACTCATAAACTCATAATATAACTGTCATCGTAACGTTAAGCGTGCGGACCCTACGGGTTCGAGAACTATGTAGACATGACCTAGAACTATTCTCGGTCAATAACCAATAGCGGAACCTGGATGCCCATATTGGTTCCTACATATTCTACGAAGATCTTTATCGGTCAAACCGCATAACAACATACGTTGTTCCCTTTGTCATCGGTATGTTACTTGCCCAAGATTTGATCGTCGATATCCAATACCTAGTTCAATCTCATTACCGGCAAGTCTCTTTACTCGTTACGTAATGCATCATCCCGTAACCAACTCATTGGTCACATTGCTTGCAAGGCTTATAGTGATGTGCATTACCGAGAGGGCCCAGAGATACCTCTCCGACAATCAGAGTGACAAAACCTAATCTCGAAATACACCAACTCAACATGTACCTTCGGAGACACCTGTAGTACTCCTTTATAATCACCCAGTTACGTTGTGACGTTTGGTAGTACCCAAAGTGTTCCTCCGGTAAACGGGAGTTGCATAATCTCATAGTTACAGGAACATGTATAAGTCATGAAGAAAGCAATAGCAACACACTAAACGATCAAGTGCTAGGCTAACGGAATGGGTCATGTCAATCACATTATTCTCCTAATGATGTGATCCCATTAATCAAATGACAACACATGTCTATGGTTAGGAAACATAACCATCTTTGATTAATGAGCTAGTCAAGTAGAGGCATACTATTGACTATATGTTTGTCTATGTATTCACACATGTATCATGTTTCCGGTTAATACAATTCTAGCATGAATAATAAACATTTATCATGAAATAAGGAAATAAATAATAACTTTATTATTGCCTCTAGGGCATATTTCCTTCATGCGGTACTTAGCATAGCATACTGTAGAGCCTACGTCTAAAGCATAGGGGACGACCTTCGTCCTTTCTCTCTTTTCTGCCGTGGTCGAGCTTTAAGTCTTAACTTTGTACCTTACTACTCAGGCAAGAACTCCTTCTTTGACTAGTCCATCTTGAACACCTTCAAGATCATGTCAAGGTATGTGCTCATTTGAAAGTATTATTGAGCGGTTTTTGATCTATCCTCATAGATCTTGATGCTCAATGTTCAAGCAGCTTAATCCAAGTTTTCTATTGAAAAACACCTTTCAAATAACCCTATATGCTTTCCTGAAATTCTAAATCATTTCTGGTCAACAATATGTCAACAACATATACTCATCAGAAATTCTATAGTGCTCCCACTCACTTCTTTGGAAATACAAGTTTCTCATAAACTTTGTATAAACCAAAATATTTGATCATCTTATCAAAGTGCATATTCCAACTCCGAGATGCTTACTCCAGTCCATGGAAGGATCGTTGGAGCTAGCATACCTTTTAGCATCCTTGGGATCGACAAAACCTTTCTGATTGTATCACATACAACCTTTCCTTACGAAAACTGGTAAGGAAACTCGTTTTGACATCCATCTGCCAGATTTCATAAATGCAGCTAATGCTAACATGATTCCGACGGACTTTAAGCATCGCTACGGATGAGAAAATCTCATTGTAGTCAACTCCTTGAACTTGTGAAAAACTCTTCGCCACAAGTCGAGCTTCATAGATGGTGACATTACCATCCACGTCCGTCTTCTTCTTAAAGATCCATTTATCTCAATGGCTTGCGATCATTGGGCAAGTCCACCAAAGTCCATGCTTTGTTCTGATACATGGATCCTATCTCGGATTTCATGGCTTCTAACCATTTGTCAGAATTTGGGCCCACCATCGCTTCTCCATAGCTCGTAGGTTCATTGTTGTCTAGCAACATGACCTTCACGACAGAATTACTGTACCACTCTGAAGCAGTACGCATCCTTGTCACCCTACGAGGTATGGTAGTGACTTGATCCGAAGTTTCATGATCACTATCATAAGCTTCTACTTCAATTGGTGTAGGTGCCACAGGAACAACTTCCTGTGCCTTGCTACACACTAGTTGTAGTGATGGTTCAATAACCATATCAAGTCTCCACCATCCTCCCACTCAACTTCTCGAGACAAACTTTTCCTCGAGAAAGGACCCGGTTCAAGAAACAATCCCTATTGCTTTCGGATCTGAATTAGGAGGTATACCCAACTGTTTTGGGTGTCCTATGAAGATGCATTTTATTCGCTCTGGGTTCGAGCTTATCAACCTGAAACTTTTTCACATAAGCATCGCAACCCCAAACTTTTAAGAAACGACAACTTAGGTTTCTCCAAACCACAGTTCAAACGGTGTCGTCTCAACGGAATTACGTGGTGCCCCATTAAAGTGAGTGTGGTTGTCTCTAATGCCTAACCCATGAACGATAGTGGTAATTCAATAAGAGACATCATGGTACGCAGCATATCCAATAGGGTGCAACTATGATGTTCGGACACACCATCACACTATGGTGTTCCAGGCGGTATTAATTGTGAAACAATTTCCACAATGTCTTAATTGCGTGCCAAAGCTTGTAACTCAGATACTCATCTCTATGATCATATCATAGACATTTTATCCTCTTGCCACAATGATCTTCAACTTCACTCTGAAATTACTTGAACCATTCAATAATTCAGACTTGTGTTTCATCAAGTAAATATACTCAACATCTACTCGAATCATCTGTGAAGTAAGAACATAACGATATTCACTGCATGCCTCAGCACTCATTGGACTGCACACATCAAAATGTGTTACTTCCAACAAGTTGCTATCTTGTTCCATCTTACTGAAAACGAGGCTTCTCAGTCATCTTGCCATGTGGTATGATTTGCATATCTCAAGTGATTCAAAATCAAGTGAGTCCAAACGATCCATCTGCATGGAGTTTCTTCATGCGTATACACCAATAGACATGGTTCGCATGTCTCAAACTTTTCAAAAAAACGAGTGAGTCCAAAGATCCATCAACATGGAGCTTCTTCATGCGTTTTATACCAATATGACTTACATGGCAGTGCCACAAGTAAGTGGTACTATCATTACTATCTTATATCTTTTGGCATGAAAATGTGTATCACTACGATCGAGATTCAATATAAACCATTCGTTTCAGGTGCAAGACCAATGAAGGTATTATTCAAATAAACAGAGTAACCATTATTCTCCTTAAATGAATAACCGTATTGCGATAGACATAATCCAATCATGTCTATGCTCAACGCAAACACAAAATGACAGTTATTCAGGTTTAATACTAATCTTGATGGTAGAGGGAGCGTGCGATGTTTGATCACATCAAACTTGGAAATACTTCCAACACATATCGTCAGCTCACCTTTAGCTAGTCTCAGTTTATTCCGTAGCTCTTTTATTTCGAGTTACTAACATTTAGCAACCAAACCGGTATCTAATACCCTAGTGCTACTAGGAGTACTAGTAAAGTACACATTAACATAATGTATATCCAATATACTTCTATCGACCTTGCCAGCCTTCTCATCTACCAAGTATCTAGGGTAATTCCGCTCTAGTGACTATTCCCCTTATCACAGAAGCACTTAGTCTCGGGTTTGGGTTCAACCTTGGGTTTCTTCACTGGAGCAGCAGCTGATTTGCCGTTTCATGAAGTATCCCTTCTTGCCCTTGCCCTTCTTGAAACTAGTGGTTTCACCAACCATCAACAATTGATGCTCCTTCTTGATTTCTACTTTCGCGGTGTCAAACATTGTGAATACCTCAAGGATCATCATATCTATCCCTGATATGTTATAGTTCATCACGAAGCTCTAGCAGCTTGGTGGCAATGACTTTGGAGAAACATCACTATCTCATCTGGAAGATCAACTCCCACTCGATTCAAGTGATTGTTGCACTCAGACAATCTGAGCACAAGCTCAACGATTGAGCTTTTCTCCCTTAGTTTGTAGGCTAAGAAAATTGTCGGAGGTCTTATACCTCTTGACATGGGCACGAGCCTGAAATCCCAATTTCAGCCCTCGAAAACATCTCATATGTTTCGCGAAGTTTCGAAAACGTCTTTGGTGCCTCAACTCTAAACCGTTTAACTGAACTATCACGTAGTTATCAAAACGTGTATGTCCGATGTTCGCAACATCCACAAACGACGTTTGGGGTTCAGCACACTGAGCAGTCCATTAAGGACATAAGCTTTCTACTGTCTGCATAATCGCTACTGTCAACTTTCAACTATATTTTCTCTAGGAACATATCTAAACAGTGGAACTAAAGCGCGAGCTTACGACATAATTTGCAAAGATCTTTTCACTATCTTCAGGATAATTAAGTTCATCTTATGAACTCCCACTCAGATAGACATCCCTCTAGTCATCTAAGTGATTACATGATCCGAGTCAACTAGGCCGTGTCCGATCATCACGTGAGACGGACTAGTCATCATCGGTGAACATCTTCATGTTGATCGTATCTACTATACGACTCATGCTCGACCTTTCGGTCTCTTGTGTTCCGAGGCCATGTCTGTACATGCTAGGCTCGTCAAGTCAACCTAACTGTTTCGCGTGTGTAAATCTGGCTTACACCCGTTGTATGTGAACGTAAGAATCTATCACACCCGATCATCACGTGGTGCTTCGAAACGACGAACTTTCGCAACGGTGCACAGTTAGGGGGAACACTTTTTGAAATTTTAATGAGGGATCATCTTATTTACTACCATCGTTCTAAGCAAATAAGATGCATAAACATGATAAACATCACATGCAATCAAATAGTGACATGATATGGCCAATATCATATTGCTCCTTTTGATCTCCATCTTCGGGGCTCCATGATCATCATCGTCACCGGCATGACACCATGATCTCCATCATCATGATCTCCATCATCGGGTCTCCACGAAGTTGCCTCACCAACTTATTACTTCTACTACTATGGCTACCGGTTAGCAATAAAGTAAAGTAATTACATGGTGTTGTTCAATGACACACAGGTCATACAATAAATAAAGACAACTCCTATGGCTCCTGCCAGTTGTCATACTCATCGACATGCAAGTCGTGATTCCTATTACAAGAACATGATCAATCTCATACATCACATATCATTCATCACATTCTTCTTGGCCATATCACATCACATAGCATACCCTGCAAAAACAAGTTAGACGTCCTCTAATTGTTGTTTGCATGTTTTACGTGGCTGCTATGGATTTCTAGCAAGAACGTTTCTTACCTACGCAAAACCACAACGTGATATGCCAATTGCTATTTACCCTTCATAAGGACCCTTTTCATCGAATCCGTTCCGACTAAAGTGGGAGAGACTGGCACCCGCTAGCCACCTTATGCACCAAGTGCATGTCAATCGGTGGAACCTGTCTCACGTAAGTGTACGTGTAAGGTCGGTCCGGGCCGCTTCATCCCACAATACCGTCGAAACAAGATTGGACTAGTAACGGTAAGCATATTGAATAAAATCAACGCCCACAACTACTTTGTGTTCTACTCTTGCAAAGAATCTACGCAATAGACCTAGCTCATGATGCCACTGTTGGGGAACGTAGCAGAAATTCAAAATTTTCCTACGTGTCACCAAGATCTATCTATGGAGAAACCAGCAACGAGGGGAAGGAGAGTGCATCTACATACCCTTGTAGATTGCTAAGTGGAAGCGTTCAAGAGAACGGGGTTGAAGGAGTCGTACTCGTCGTGATCCAAATCACCGGAGATCCTAGTGCCGAACGGATGGCACCTCCGCGTTCAACACACGTACAGCCCGGTGACGTCTCCCATGCCTTGATCCAGCAAGGAGAGAGGGAGAGGTTGAGGAAGATTCCATCCAGCAGCAGCACAACGGCGTGGTGGTGGTGGAGGAGCATGGCAATCCTGCAGGGCTTCGCCAAGCACCGCGAGAGAGGAGGAGTACTTGGGAGAGGGGGAGGGCTGCGCCAGAACTTGGGGTGCGGCTGCCCTCCCACCCCTCCACTATTTATAGGTGGGGGGGAAGAGGGGGCCGGCCCCCCTAGATCCCATCTAGGGTTGGGGGCGGCGGCCGAGGGGGGAGGAGTGCCTCCCAAGTCAAGTGGAGGCCCTCCCCCTTAGGGTTTTCCCCCTCCCATGCGCATGGGCTTTGGGGGGGCTGGTGCCCCTGGCCCATTAAGGCTAGGGCGCCCCCCTACAGCCCATGCTGCTGTATCGGACGTGGTGGAACAATTTCCGGACCTCCGGACCCCTCCGGAATCCTCCGGAACCTTCTGGAAGCTTCCCGGTACAATACCGGAAAAACCCGAACTTTTCCCGGAACCCGAACAACAACTTTCCATATATAAATCTTTACCTCCGGACCATTCCGGAACTCCTCGTGACGTCCGGGATCTCATCCGGGACTCCGAACAACATTCGGTAACCACATACAAACTTCCTTTATAACCCTAGCGTCATCGAACCTTAAGTGTGTAGACCCTACGGGTTCGGGAACCATGCAGACATGACCAAGACGTTCTCCGGCCAATAACCAACAGCGGGATCTGGATACCCATGTTGGCTCCCACATGTTCCACGATGATCTCATCGGATGAACCACGATGTCAAGGACTCAATCGATCCCGTATACAATTCCCTTTGTCTAGCGGTATAGTACTTGCCCGAGATTCGATCGTCGGTATACCGATACCTTGTTCAATCTCGTTACCGGCAAGTCTCTTTACTCGTTCCGTAACACATCATCACGTGATCAACCCCTTGGTCACATTGTGCACATTATGATGATGTCCTACCGAGTGGGCCTAGAGGTACCTCTCCGTTTACCGGAGTGACAAATCCCAGTCTCGATTCGTGCCAACCCAACAGACACTTTCGGAGATACCTGTAGTGCACCTTTATAGCCACCCAGTTACGTTGTGACGTTTGGTACACCCAAAGCATTCCTATGGTATCCGGGAGTTGCACAATCTCATGGCCTAAGGAAATGATACTTGACATTAGAAAAGCTTTAGCATATGAACTATGATCTTTGTGCTAGGCTTAGGATTGGGTCTTGTCCATCACATCGTTCTCCTAATGATGTGATCCCGTTATCAACGACATCCAATGTCCATGGTCAGGAAATCGTAACCATCTATTGATCAACGAGCTAGTCAATTAGAGGCTTACTAGGGACATGGTGTTGTCTATATATCCACACATGTATCTGAGTTTCCTATCAATACAATTATAGCATGGATAATAAACGATTATTATGAACAAGGAAATATAATAATAACTTATTTATTATTGCCTCTAGGGCATATTTCCAACACTTCAAACACCCAATCGACCGAGCCCTCCCCAAGCGAGACCATGCAGTTCAACGGGCCGACCTTCAGCCGTCCGCCTGTCGTGCCGGAGCGGCGCTACCCACCGGGCGTGCTCGTGGAGAGGGAGCTCCGCGTGTGGGCTTTTTCAAGGTGGAGGGGTTCCGTCGAACTCACCCGCGCCTTCCTTAGAGCCGGCTATGCCCACCTCCCACGGGGCTCGCCGAGGATGTTCACCCTCAACGAGGTTCGTGACCGTGGCAGCATCCTCCTACTGCTCACGGTCACCTTCACCAACCCGTTTGACGCGCGCAAGCTCCTCGGCCAAGTCTTTTGGTGCGGCTGCGAGGCCATCTTCTTCACCGTCTACAACATCTACATCAACTACGAGAACATCTTCCCCACTCCATCCGGGATGCACTCCCTTCCCTACTACGACGACGAGGAGGAGGTGTGAAGATGAAGACGGTGTTGAAGGGGCGCGCACGGCCAAAGTGGAAGGAGGAGATCAAGATGAAGACTGATTCATTTTTTATTTGTTGCATTTCTATATCGTGTCATGTCGTGTCATGTTTCGTCATGTGTCCGTGAACTGTCCGTGAACTTATTATTGTAATGGTACTTGTATTGCATCTTATCTAAGTTATTTATTAGGGTTTATTATGTGTGTTAAAAAATGTCTGTGCCCAAGCATATAATTTCTTCCCTAAACCAAGTCATGAAGCTCGAGAACTTGTGGTTGTCATTCAGAAGAGGGGGTGAGAAGCCCTCCATTTTATTCAAAAAAAAGTCATGAACTAACATGCAAATTTATTCCGTTTAAATCCTAAACCAAGTGCCACTCTAACACTAAACCAAGTGCCACTCTAACCAAAACCACGTGGCAGTGCAAACATATGTTTTCAACCTTCCAACCCTCCAAAATTTCAGTGCAAAACAAAGGAAAACCACTCTCACGCGTGTGCAAACATTCACGGTCTCACATTTTTTTTGACAAATTTCACAGTCTCAATATGTATACATTTCTTCCCTATCAATGTCAAACTCTTGCCATCTGTCCTAGCGGTTACCAGCGCAGCCCGAAACACCACAAACCCACGCGGTCTTGGGTTCGAGTCCCCAGCCGCACCAATTTTTTGTGCATTTATTCACCCTTCATTTTTTTTGACAAATTTCACAGTCTCACTATGTATACATTGATTCCCTACCCATGTCAAACTCTTGCCATCTGTCCTAGCGGTTACCAGCGCAGCCCTAAACACCACAAACCCACGCGGTCTTGGGTTCTAGTCCCCAGCCGCACCAATTTTTTGTGCATTTTCCACCCTTCATTTTTTAGAGAAATTAGTTTCTACCGAATGTAATGCCCTTAAAAAATATTCATTTATTTTGGCACTAGGTGTAAACATCTACCAGAGCTGAGGCACATTTTCCATGATATTTTGGTCTTTGATTTAAATCACGGTGTATTTGAATTGGATTACTTAAATTGCTATTAAATATTTAACAGCTCCAAAAAAATTCTAACCTTAATTGTTTGGCTCTGGAATAATTCATCAGCTGCATTTCATTGATCAAAAGTTTCTGAATTCTTCATTTCTTCTCCTTTTTTTCAACATATTTAAATGTTGGTCACTTCTTCTCTTTTTTTCAACATTTAAACAACTTTGACCAACATTTAAACTAGGTGAATTTCTCATACAATTTCAAGATTACAAATTCCTCCATAATTGATGCCTTTCCATACATTTTCAACATTACAACCAGTGCGATTACCATACCTACAAATGCCCAAAAGTATTTGCAAATGGGTATTGGTAGTGCTTGATCTTCAAGCTTCCTAACCTTCTTCTTCAACATCCTATGCTCAACAGCTAGCTCTCTGTCAGTGCGTGCTTCGCCCTCCATCTCTTCTTCAGGAGCTCGTCCTGCGGCCACTGCGGTTTGGGGCATCATGCGCAACCATTCGCCATGCTCTTCTTGCAGTTCATTTATCAGAGTCTTGGCCAGAGCATCGACGCAAAGAAAGAAGCATGTCACCTGCATGAACACGGAATAGATCAGCCGATTGCTCAAAGATCCCGACAACGAAAATGATGCAATTGCCCCGATTCTTACCCCATTCTCGCTGCACACGTAGAACGGACGATTGTGGTTCCTCGGTGCGTGAGAAACCCTCCGATCAACGCTCGCCCGGCACCACGGACAGACGAAGACAGGCATGTCCACACGCGCCCGGCTCTGCATCAGCGAGGTGGTGCGGGAGCTTGCGGAAGACATGGAGCTCGGAGCCGAACGGGATCTCAACGCCGCCGCGCCCTCCACAGCTAGCTTCCCACCGCCGCGCCCTCCACAACTAGCTTCCCACCGCCGTCGTGCTCTCGCTCTCTCGCCGTGGTCAGCGCCGTGCTCTCTGTCGCCGTGGTCACCGCCGCTGTCGCCCGCTAATATAGCACACTCGCAACGGCTCTATGCTCAACGGCTCTCTGCTGGGTCCCGCAAGCCACACGTGCAACGTCTGAATAAAATTGGCCGCCTCTGCCGCCTAGTCCCACTTGTAAGGCCGAGTCAAAACGTTGACCTGACGAAGACGCCAAAGTTCACAGAACGAGTCGGTGCGCACGGACTAGGGGCAAAACAGAGCACAATTTCCATCTGAGGGCAAAACTGAGCAGATGGACACCACTAAGGGCAAAAGGATAATTAACCCTTCTTGAATAAGTAGTTTGATCAAGTTTGACCACAGTTTGATCAGATTTGACCAAAATTCAAAAAAACTGAAATAATTATTTAGTAACACTAATATTTTTGAATAAGTATTTACAAACACTAATATTTCTTGAATAAGTAGTTTGACCACAGTTTGACCAAAATTCAAAAAAACTAAAATTTGAGCATAACTTTTTTTCCTTTTAGAATTTGAGGATTCTAAAAGATTGCAAAACGGCCTATGGCAGTCAAAATCGGATGCAGATTTTTGTGCTGAACATTTTGATATATTCGTTTTTTTTCGACATTGTATGCAAAAGATATAGTCGTTTTACTTTTTCATCACACGTTTTTGCAAAACATGTCCAAATTTATGTTTTTTAATTTTCCTAACTAGTAGATCTAGTAACGTAACTACATCTCGAAGGATTTTAATTTTTGAAGTTTTTATCA
>NC_057795.1:679945808-679946726 GCF_018294505.1 Triticum aestivum | reverse complement strand
CGGGACTAAAGGGCATCGCACCCTTTAGTCCCACCTTTGAGACACGAACTGGGACTAAAGGGCATCGCACCCTTTAGTCCCAGTTCGTGTGTCAAACCGGGACTAAAGGTCTAATCTTTAGTCCCGGTTTGAGATACGAACCGGGACTAAAAAGCATCGCACCTTTTAGTCTCGTTTCGTGTCTCAAACCGGGACTAAAGGGCATCGCACCCTTTAGTCCCGGTTCGTGTCTCGATCCAGGACTAAAGGTCCCATTTGAACCGGGACTAATGCCTTTCCGACGCTCTAGCCGCTCGAACTCGTAATGTAACCGGGACTAACATGTACATTAAGAATGGTCGAAAGCCCTGTTTTTTACTAGTGTATTCAGAGTTGGATTTGCCATGAAACAAAATTACTAGAAAACTAAGAACTGAACAAATTATCAACATATAGACTGAGACAAAAGGATGGATCGATCTCCTCACTGTTTGGCCTCCAAGCTGTGCGACAGCGTCGAAGAATCGGTCCCGGAGGTAGGACTTGGGTCGATGAGGAACCACCTGGACGAGGCCGAGTTGCCAGCAAAGGCGGCAAGCCAGAAACGAATGCATTATGGCACACGGCGGAGACAAGAATCGCAAGCGCGCAATGTTTGCGAGCGGCAAGAGCGACGAAACGATCCGCGTGTGGTCTGCGGCCGTGCGACGCACGTTTTACTATCCCTAGCAATCAACACTTTGGGCCTAGCCCATCTCGATCACTCCATTCATTTTTTCCGGCCGGAGCCCCGAAAAGGAGCGTGATAGTATCGTGCCTGGAAACCGATCGAGGCTTAGATAAATAGAGAGAGGGAGAGAAAAGATAGGAGAAAAGAGAAGAGACAGATAAACCCTATTACGATGGCGATGTCAACGGCGACCCGGATGATGCGCCTTC
>NC_057795.1:679936402-679945798 GCF_018294505.1 Triticum aestivum | reverse complement strand
GTGACTGGAGTGGCAACCGACGAGGTTGCTCAAGCAAGGCGATAGCCCTTTGTGCCGTTTGTCGAGGTAGCCGAGAGCGTGGGTGGTGGAGCCGTGGTCGAGGTAGCCGTGCGAAGAATGTCGTGGTCGATGTCGAGTCGGGGTAGCCGGTGTCGAGAAAGTCGTCGTGAAGCCGCGGGCGCATGGAGGCGCCGAGTTAGTCATGGGCGCAGTGGTGTCGAAGTAGTGATGCGCCTGGAAGTAGATGATGTTGACGACGCGTTGCGCCGGGGTTGCCAATCCCGGGGACACATCGTAGACGAAGGCACGCGTCGGTGTTGCCAGCACCGGGCATGCGTAGACGGACGAAGACGAAGTTGACGAAGCGCCGCACCAGGCTTGCCGGGCCCGGGGACACGTCTTGGACGAAGGCACGCGGCGGTGTTGCCAGCACCGGGCATGCGTAGACAGAGACCTGCACGAGCTGTACGCCATGTCGAAAAAGTCGGAGAGGCCAGCAGAGAAGGACTCGACAACGGTTGCGGCGCCAATCGGCACAGGGCCAATGTCGCCCGCGGTTATCGGAGTAGATGAAGCGGTCGGGGTAGATGACGACGACGCTGGCGACGGGCTTGTGCTGGACGAAGACAAAGGAGGTGGACGGGCGGCTGCGGCGGCTACGGGGGTAGTGGCGGCGGCTACAAAAGAAGAGCGGCGGCGACGGCCTGACGGCGGCGGCGGCGGCTAGGTTGGGAGCGCGGCGACGGTGCTCGAAGTAGGCGAAGAACCCGACATCGTGACCAAGACCGGCGCGAACGGTGGCGTTCCCGCGCCAAAGGAGGTGGTGCGGCGCATGCCACAGGAAGTCGACGCGCGGGGACGGCGGTGGACCGCGGGCCGCGGCGCTACGGCCCGAAGGGGCGACGCAGCGGCGGCGGGCAGGTCGGGGTGACGACGGAAGACCTAGGGACGGTCACAAGGACCGCGGGCGCGGTGCTACAGCCCGAAGGGGCGGCACATCGGCGGAGCGCGGGGTGGTGCAACCGCGTGGACGGCCTCGAGACGGCGGCATGGACCGCGTGCCACGCTCGCTACGGCCCGACGAGGCGACGCAGCGGCGGCGCGAGGGTCGGTGCAGCCACGGGGACGGCCTGGAGCGGACGGCCTCGGGGCGGCGGTAGACCGCGGGCCGCGACACTACGGCCCGAAGGGGCGACGCAGCGGTGACTCGGGTCGGTGTAGCCGGGAGAAGAACCACGGGGCGGCGGCGCTGCGGCCCGACGGGGTGACGCAGCGGCAGCCCGTTGCTCGATCGGCGGAGGGGCGCGCTGAACTCGGAGACGATCTTCACCGGACCTGCGAAGGCGCGCGTAACTGACGGGCTAGGTCGGTCGCGCGGCGTAGATGAGGCGGATCGCGGCGGCGAACGAGTGATCAAGTCGATCGCGCGCGAGGTCGGGGACGCCGCTCGATAGAGGCGTGGTGGCGGCGGAGTCTGAGATGAAGCCGGCGGCGGCGGACGGTAGGGCGGCTATGATTGGCCGCCGGATGACGCAAGGCCGCCGGGTCGGGGTGATGCAGGAGTCCCGGTCGGAGCAGGGCGGTGACGGCTGGCGTAGATCGACGGGCGGGCCGGCGCGCGGACGACGGCCTTGAGGGCTGCCTGTCACGCGAGGCCGCCGTGTCGGTGAAGTAGCCGTCCGGTTGCGCCGATGTCGGAGTAGAGGCGCGAGGTGTCGACGGCGGCGGTGGGCGACGCAAACCGATCAAGAAAAGATCGGAAAACCAAAAAGTAGACGCCGATCAAAACGACCGGCGAGAGAGAAAAACCCGGATCAAAGGATCGGAAAAAAGACTCTAGGGCAGCCGGCCAACACGGCCGGCGGACGAACCCTAGGTACGGGCGGCGCGGCCCCCGGCAGCGGTCATGGAGGCCGACCGCCCCAGGGGCGGCGCGCAAGTGCGGAAGCGACGGCGGCTAGGGTTTAGGATCGACTTGCGGTAAATACCATGTTAGAAAGGGAGAGAGGGATTTGATGGAATTATTCGTTGTATTGCTTGAGTCTCGTGGGCATATATATAGGAGTACAATTTACTTGAAGTACAAGACAAGCCAGAACAAATCCTAATATATCTCGTCTTTCCTAATAAACATTATACTCAACACAAACCACCGGCTGTTGTTGCCGACCCTTCTCGGCAAGAAGGCAAGAAGATACATGATGCTAGTATATAATATCACGAAACAGTACGCACCGGCGGCGAGGTAGAGGAACTGCGGGCGAGGTTGGCTTGGCCTGAAGAGCAGATAGAGCCAGAAGCATGCGTGGGAGGAAGAGGCCTCCGGAGGGTGCGGAGGTGAAGCAGCAGCCGCGTCGCCATTGCCATGGGGGGGACGTTGTCAGACTCGTTACGTACGTGAGTTGCCGAAGATCGTTGCGTTGTGTCTCGCTTAATTAGCATGGAGTCGTAGATACGTATGTATATATAAGGTTCTTTTATATGGAGTATTGGAGTATATTATAACAAAAGGAAGAAGAAGGTTATATTATAGATGAAAAGAATTCTGCATAAGCATAACGATGACATAAGATTTAGATATGAATATTTAAACACATCTAGAGGCCGGGGTCTTTCCCCTTTTCGAAGAAAAAAAGAAAAAAAAATGTAGATGTGATTTTAAAAAACCGTCTTAATAATTCCTCATCGACGGACGTGCGTGACAGCGCTTTGACCAAACAGCCGACACCATACGCCCAAAAGCGGCTGATCGAGTCGGCGAGATCAATGGCGGCGGCGCTCCTGCAGGTGGCGAGGAGGCTTTGCTTCCTGTTGGGGAAAAGAACGGTAGTCTTTTCTCCTATAATTTTCGGGCCCTCTCCCTGCTGCCCGCTCTCTCAACCGGTGTTTCCGGCGTGGGGACAAGATCTCCTAGATGCCATGGCCGTTGCTGCCGATTCCTCCATCCTCTTTGCTCCCTAAATAAAATCCCAGCCTTTTCTGTTGCTGACCCCCTCCCCGGCCTGAATTCTGCGCAAATCTCAATCTTTTCTAGCCCAGGCCAAATATCTTCGAGGGATAATCTTAGCTTGCTTCCTTCTGTTTCTTCAGTCAGTCTATGATCTTGTGATACTGATAAAAAGACCGTAGTCATCATGTATGCCTCTGTTTAATTAGCAGACATGTTTCCGTTCCAGGGCTGGTTTTATGTTCTGAATCCAGGCCTTGGACCACTTCAGTAGGTTATTGCCTTGAGGGGGTTTTGGGAGGGAATGGATGGCTTTCCTCCCCTCCTCAGTAGGGTAGTAATAGCTGCGTAAAAGGGGTGAAGTTTTATGTTACTTCTTTAGTTTCTTCCGGCTTTGTTGTAAGACATGGTGATTTCTCTTAATGGAAATCGGAGAGAATGCTCTTTTTTGTCAAAAAAAAAATCTTCGAGGGATATTGAAACTTGGAGCAAAAAAATCAGCTTAATTTGTGTGTGGTGCAGGGTCTTTTCGAGCCAACGGCTGCCTAAGAGGATGCCGTGAACCGGGCTGTCCTGGAATCGATCAAGATTGATGATTTCGACGATTATGCTTTGAAGGCCTTCTGGCGTCACCGGCAGGCTGGGCATGCTCCAGGCTTAACCCATGCTCAAGTGACCGAGATTCTCAAGGCAGTGTGTGAGATGCAGAAGAAATATGGCATAACAAGCAAGTGCTCTTTGCTATTTTCTAGCTTTGTGAGGTCGAATCGTTTTGGGTCTTTCCTTCGATTATCAATGTAGTAACTAGAATGGGTTCGGATCTTTGTTGTTTTCTTGCTTTGTAAGGTTTCTAATTCTTCAACGTATTTTGGAGTGTATGCTTTCGTTCTTGGTCAGCAAACATCTAGTTTTAGTTGTAGGTTTTTCTGTAATCGAGGGGCGTGTTTGGTTACTCGCATCATTTTTGCATGTATTGCATGTGTGTCTCACTTGGGTTTGCTTGAAGAAGAACATGGGAAAAACCATCATCTGCACTTCATTTGTTTGCTCCCATCTAGGCTTCCTGCATTAGGGAGTCAATTTTGGCATATGACGTTAGGTGTCTTGCATTGGCTCGGCTCATGCAACTACATGGTGTTTGGTTGTATACATGGGATATGATTAAGAGTTAACGGCTACGTAGAACACGGTGGACTGTCGGACGCTGACGGTGTCCTGGACTAAGGGTGCAAAAACCCGTGCAGTCCGAAGTCCATGGGTCGGGCCGTTGGTCCGCCAATCACTAGAAGGAAGGAATATTGAAGCCACCGTGCGCTAGCCCCACGGTGGGCGCCAACTGTCGTGGACTTAACACAGCAGATACCCTAGCAAAAGGACCTTGGTGTGGAGCCATCGCAACTAGGTTAGATTAAAGGGGTTGAACGTGACAAAGGACACAGAGAGTTTAGCCAGGTTCGACCCCTCTCAATGAGGTAAAAGCCTACTCCTGCTTTTGATTGTATTGCTTGGGTTTCAATTCAACAGTGTGTGAGATGCAGAAGGAATATGGCATAACAAGCAAGTGATCCTTGCTATTTTCTTGACCTTACAATATAATGCCTTCGGATTTCTCTCCCTTTGGGTCGAGTTTTTTTTGAATCATTGTAGGTCTTTCCTTCGATTATCAATGTAGTAAATAGAATGAGTTTGTTGGGATCTTTGTTTTTTTCTTGCTTTGTAAGGTTTCTAAATCTTCAACATATTTTGGTGTGTATGCTTTCGTTCTTGGTCTGTGAACATCTAGTTTTAGTTGTAGGTTTTTCTGTATGCTAGGGACATGTTTGGTTACTCGCATCTATTTTGCCTGTATTGCAAGTATGTCTCACTTGGGTCTGTTTGAAGAAAAACATGGGAAAACCCATCATCTGCACATCATCTATTTTCTCCCATTCAGGCTTCCTGCATTAGGGGATCAATTTTGGCATGACGTTTGGTGGCTTGCATTGCCTCCGCTCATGCAACTATACGGGTTTTGGTTGTATACATGAGATATGATTAAGAGTGAACAGCTACACAGAACATGGTGGGCGGTGGCAACCGTGCAAGCAACTAGTTCACCGCGCCACCGCCATCGGACGCAAACGGTGTCCTGGACTAAGGGGCACAAACACGTACGGTCCAGAGTCCATGGGTCGGGCTGTTGATCCACCAATCACTAGAAGGAAGGACTACCGAAGCCGTCAAAACCTGGCGTGATCAAGCCGGAAACCTCCGAAGACTTGGCGTGTATTTGTAGGAGTGCTCGATATATCGGTAATAGACCATATGTGTAAACCTAGGTACCCCCGGTGCATATATAAGTCGAGGGGTTTAGTCTTTAGAGGCATGATTACCAGCCTTAGGGTTTAGAACACAATCATACGATCTCGAGGTAGATCATCTTGTACTCGATACTCCATCACATCAATAAAATCAAAGCAAAACATAGGGTTTTACCTCTTCGAGAGGATCCGAACCTGGGTAAACATCTGTCCCCGTGTCCATTGTTAGCATTGTTCCGAGACCCACAACTCGGGACCCCCTACCTGAGATCCGTCGGTTTTAGCACCGACATTTGTGGCCCATGCATGTTCCACTGTGTGGCCAAAAAAAGATCAATATCTCGCCTTTAGATCAACAGCAACATCGGCTGCGGTGACATCTTTGTCCCCGGCCAGCCTTTTGCAATCGGCGGCGTCATTCTTCACGCCGATCTAACTGGATGCCTTTTGACGGTGTCCTGGACTAGGGGATACTCACCACGTCGTCTCCCGACCAGTGGATCGGGCCGAGGACCCCCAATGGCGGTTCACTATTGGGCCAGTTCGGACAGTCGATGACATATACGAGGAAGATTCCACAAGACTTGATGATCAAGACAAGGACTCCTCTCCACCGACATAGCCGACTATGACTCTTGTTATCCTAGGCCTCCGGTACATTATATAAGCCGAGGCCAGGTTAGTCGATAGATCACTGTGACATTCATCATCATATCCCTAGGGTTTAGACCATAACATACGATCTCGGGGTAGATCAACTCTGTACTTGATACCCCATCATCAATATAAATAAGAGCAGGATGTATGGTTTTACCTCCATTAAGAGGGCCCGAACCTGGGTAAAACATCGTCTCCTTCGTCTCTTGTCACCCATCGATCCAAAATCCACAGCTCGGGACCCCCCTACTCCGAGTTCTGTCGATTTTGACACTGACAATGGTGCTTTCATTGAGAGTTCCCCTGTGAGATCGATGAAGGACCAATGGCCAGCCTGCAGATCAACTACGACGTCGGCATCTTCGTCGTTGGCTTGATTAGTCACCCTGTTCAACCGAGGACTGCGTGTTAGCAAATAAACTAGTGTGACAGGTTCACGTTCAGGTTAGACGTAGTGTTAGGATTCAGTTTCGTCAGTCTGTAGTTTTTTCGGTGTTCAGTTTCCGTGAAGCCTGAGGACGCGGTATGTGCGATCCCGAGGTTGTAGCTCGCGGCGAGAACACGCCCATGATCGTGGGATGGCATGATCTAATAGATGGGGCACGCCTCGATCCGTCTTTACGTTTTCCAGTGAATAAGAAGAGGAGGAGAAAAGCAGCAGAGTTAGCGCTGCACAAATTTCAGTGTCTTTCGCGTCTCTCTCTCTCTCTCTCTCTCTCTCTCTCCATTGACAGGAGCTTTGAGCTTAGAGATAACAATTGGCATCAAAGCGCCTCGTTCGTGATCCAGGGATGACGAAGAAGGACGACATCGGCGATGGCAAGGCACCGCCGACGCCGCGTGCTTGAATCACTGATGGCTCATATCAGGGTTCGTCTGCGCGGCTGGTGCGCGACACCGGCGGCACAGCGTGGCCGATGCTGATGAGGACCAACTACACTGACTGGGTTGTCGTCATGCAGGTCATGATGGAGGGACGACACCATATTTGGGGCTAAGGTAATGCATTGTGGAGTAATTATTAGATGATGGGTTGCTAGAGTGACAAAAGCTTAAACCCTAGTTTATGCGCTACTTCGTAAGGGAGTGATTTGGATCCAAAAGTTTAATGCTATGTTTAGATGTATGTCTTCATACTTTTCTCGTAGTTGTGGATGCTTGCGAGGGGGTTAATCATAAGTAGGAGGTTTGTTCATGTAAGAACGGCACCTAAGAATCGGTCTTCCCACATATCAAATTATCAAAGTATCGAACACGAATCAAGGTAGCATGGTGTAAGTGACTAGATGAAATTCCTGTGTGCCCTCGAGAACGCTTTGCCTATTACAAGAAACCACTTTGGCATGTCCTTTGCCATAAAAGGATTGGGTTACCTTGCTGCACTTATTGTTACTCTTGCTACTCATTCTTGTTACAACTATCCTACTATCAAAGAACTTGTTACAGCTATTTCAGTGCCTGCAGAAACTTCCTTGCTGAAAATCACTTGTGATTTCCTTCTGCTACTCGCTGGGTTCGACACTCTTAATTATCGAAAGGACTACGATTGATCCCCTATACTTGCGGGTCATCAAGTGTCAAATGAGCCGTCAAGTGTTCTCAAAAGCTTCTTCACAACTTCATGCTTAGTGATCTCATGGGTGCCAAGAGCACGAAGCTCATTTGTGATATCAGTAAGACGATCAAAGGTGTTTTGGACATTTTCATTGTCAAGCCTTTTGAAGTGGTTGAAAAGATTCTCTGGTGCCAAGAGCACGAAGCTCATTTGTGATATCAGTAAGACGATCCACAGTAAGACGAAGCTCATGGGTGCCAAGTGCAGCCTTGATGAAGATGATCATCTCTTCTTTCTATGCCCATTTGCTAGAGCTGCTTGGTTTGCATCCCCCTGGTTTATTAGGACTGATTCTCTGGTGCAGCAGAATTGTTCCATTGATTATATCATTCATGCCCTTTTAACTATGACTCACCCACATGCAACTGTAGAAAACATTTTCACCTTCCTGTGGTGTCTCTGGAAGGCAAGAAATGATGCTCTATTTTGCAAGAAATACTCTTTTCCTCACCAAATTCAATATGCTTCTCTTGCCATTTCCTCTTCACAGATTTTGCAGGACTCAGCCATGGAAGGGAAGCAGAATTCAAAGCCTACCTCGTATGGCCAACTAGAGAATCAAATTTTGCAAGGCTCAACTATAAGATCTGATTTTCTCATTACAGGTACCAAAGTTTACTCCGATGCCTCTTGGCAAAAGAAAAACATTCCTGAAAGAGGTTATTCTCCAGCTACAGGGATTGGAATCTACATTAACCAACCAGGGGACCAACATCATAAGAATATCATGATTCGGGCTTCGGCTAATGATACTCACTCTCCACTTGTGGCAGAAGCTTTAGCTTTGCAACTAGCAACCAAGGTTGCTCGAGTTCTCCAACTTCAGCGAGTCTCTTTTCTCACGGATAATCTTTCTCTTGCAAAGATGGCCGCTTCCAGGAACTTAAGCAGCAACAACACTCTATGGAGATGTCGAACACTGATTAGTAGCTTTCTTCAGGACACTCATCCACAACATCATGTCGTTTATCATATTCACAGGAATATCAATGGTATTGCTCACAACGCAGCTCATCAGGTTCTCAACTCTAGGCTAGAACTTGTCATTGGTTGTACTCATCCAGCTCGTAGCAATAGCCCTTGTCATACTATGCTCCAGATTCAGAATCTCCAAATTGAGGGCTTTGTAATTCATGTTGTACTCTGCATATGAGTTGAATGAAATCTTGGCACTTGATGGCGCCTTTCTTGTGTTCAAAAAAAGTAAACAATATAAAAAGCAGAGCATATTCATGCATTTGTTTGAGATTATACCAATTGGGGTCATGAGGCCTAAGCTCCACTTGGCAGCAGGCTGCTCGACCAGCCGAAGAGTTTGGATGCTTTCCCGGGAGAAAGCTGGGAACACTTGTTTCTTTCTCAGCTCCAGGAGCACATCGAACAACTCTTCTTGCGAGGTGCTGGCAAACAGGATATGTGTTCATATTAGTATGATTTCCTTTACAGAGGTGATGTTATCAACATACCATTGTCGGACCTGCTTCTCTGACAATAACTTGAGAACCATGGTCACTTCACCAAGGGTTAAAGAGCCATGAAATGGACTCTCCTGGATGCTCCTGAAGATCCTCAGAGCTTCATCATGGACTTCCTTGGCAGCCTGCTTCTCGGCAATCATCCGAGCGGCTGTTGGCTGGGAAATACCCAGCAACACAAATTGGAAGTAAGGTTAGCGTGGAACAAAGGTGGACAAGCAAAGAGAACGTGATGAATCCATATCGGTATTCCTTCACGGAATTGTATGGCATACTATGAGTATGAGATAACTGATCATGGTATGAATAATACATGAAAACAAACCTTGTCAAAGTTCAGAGCACGCGTCATGCCGGAAGAAAATTGCCATGTTCCATATATCTTTGGTAAAGAGATGAATC
>NC_057795.1:679935582-679936087 GCF_018294505.1 Triticum aestivum | reverse complement strand
ATCTATCCCCAGAAACTATATATGTTCATATGTGAACTTTGTTGACCGAGATGCATAAAGGCAACTCGTCCTCCTCCTGTCATAATGTTGAGGTCAGTCGGTCGCCAGATCTATAGATCAGGTCGCTTTGTTTGGCTAGGCCATCAGGCTTCGTTGGGTTGAATGGGTCAGAAAAACAATTCGAGCAGGCATCGGTCAGGATGGATCAATCATGCCCTGAGGAAACCGATCGTGGGTTCTTTACGAAAAGCAGGGGCGGTCTTAAGATTTTGGGGGCCCTTGGTGAAACTAAGAGCAACTCCAACCAGGCGACCCATTTTCGTTCGCCCATGTCTATTTCGGTCTGCACGGACAAAAATGACTGCCCAACACAGAGACCCATTTCCATCTCAAATTTGGATCACATTTGGGTCGGCGGCGGACACAAAGCGGATGTTTTCTCTGCTCTCCTCGCTCGCTTCTGCCCACTGCATGTGCTGCTTGGCCCACCTGTCATCCAACCACC
>NC_057795.1:679925202-679935438 GCF_018294505.1 Triticum aestivum | reverse complement strand
ACCTCCGTTGTGCTAGCCGATGGGAAGCGCCAGAGCCGGCACCGGTGAGCGCCATGGCCTCCTCCTTGGTGAGTTCCTCGTCGATGCGCGGCCTCCTCTCTGGCTGCAACTCCCCGGTGAACAGAGCTCTCGCGCGCAGCGACGAGCGCACGTCTAGGTCATGCCATGCGTGCCCAAGGCTCATCCGTTCTGGTCCAGCTAGCCATGCGTGCATGTACATGTGTGCGTGACTGCGTGTACGTGCACATGCCACGGCTACGCAGGCATATGCGGCGAGCTGCGTCTGCGGCGTGGCGCGGGAGATCGCGACTGCGGGGCGAGCTGCTGCCGGGAGGCGAGCGGGCGCCGCGACCAGGGCGGCGAGCTGCGGCTGCAGCGTGACGTGGGAGCTCGCGACTGTGGAGCGGCGAGCGGGCGGGGCAAGCTGCGACACGGGCGCGGCGAGCTATGGCAACGGGCAAGTGGCGGGGCGGCGAGCGGGCACGGGGGTGGGCGAGCTGTTGGCGAGTTGGGCGCACAGGCCGACCCATTCGAAAAAGAGGACATGTCTAATATGCGTTTGGCCCCGTTGGGCGCACAGGTAAACCCATTCGAAAAAGCGGACACGGACGGACGAACGATCCAAACGGACAATAAACGAACAAAATCGATGTCCGTTTATGTCGGCCAGTTGGAGTTGCTCTAAAACTCGAGGCCCCTAAAACTTCTTCTTCTAACATTCGTCTATTCAAAGTCACTTATGATGGTTTCATCCTGGATCCTCCTAATGGTTATGTGAAGATGAACATAGACACCGAGCTTTGTGAGCAAGACAACAAGGCTGCGATGGCGTCGTCTTCAATCACACCACGCCCCTCCCAACGGACACACATAGTTTAGTGTGCATACTATGGGCAGATTGTGGAGGAAATTACAGCAAGAGTAAATATCTTCAAAAGAGGCGCACATGCTGTAAAATATGTTGGAAGCGTTGAACCCTTTGTCGCGGGCCGCATTGGTATATATTGGGCACAAGTCTTGGCATACAAGTTACGGAGAGATCGATCGATCGAGAGATCGTTACAGAAGATACAGGAGATAACGCTACGAGGCAGAGAAGAAGAGATAGAACAGGAGTACAAGTTTAAATGACAAAACCTATCTCTATACGACTATTCTAACACTCCCCCTCAATCTAAACCTCAAGGAGCTTTGCCAAGGTTGAGATCGTATGTAAACTTTTCCAATCCTCTCACAGTAAGCGGTTTTGTAAACCCATCTGCAAGCTGATCTCCTGTAGGAATGAACTTGATCTCAAGCAACTTCCGAGCCACTCTTTCTCTGACAAAATGAAAGTCCACCTCAATGTGTTATGTTCGTGCATGAAAAATTGGATTCGCTGAGAGATAGGTTGCCCCAATATTATCACACCATAGTCTCGTAGCAGTAGGAGCTTTAATACCAAGCTCATAAAGAAGTGTCTGAATCCATATTACTTCAGCTGTAGCATTAGCCAAGGCTTTATATTCAGCCTCTGTACTTGATCTTGAGACAGTAGCCTGATTTCTTGCGCTCCATGACACAAGATTTGTTCCCAGGAATACAGCAAAACCACCTGTAGATCTTCTATCATCAGCACATCCTGCCCAGTCTGCATCTGAATAAGCAGTTACAAGAAGAGAAGAAGACTTGGTAATTGGAAGTCCAAGACCTTCTGAGTGCTTAAGATACCTTAGAATTCTCTTAACTGCAGTCCAATGAGTGGTTCTAGGTGCATGCAGGTATTGACATACCTTCTTGACTGAGTATGAAATATCAGGACGAGTAAGGGTTAAATATTGCAAAGCACCTACAACACTCCTATAATTTGTTGCATCCTTTGGTGTAAGAGCTTCTCCACTTTCTACTGTGGGCATTTCTGAGGTAGAAATTGGTGCACTAACCGGCTTGCAATTTTCCAAACCCACTCTTCTGAGAATATTAGTGGTGTATTTTTACTGTGAGAGAAGTATGCCATCTTTAATTCTCTTCACTTCTACTCCAAAGAAATAATGAAGATCACCCAAATCCTTGAGGGAAAATTCCAACTTTAAATCCTTAAGCAAGCAAGTATTAGATTCTGCACTTGAACTAGCAACAATTATATCATCAACATAGACAAGCACAAAAATAGTAGCACTCCCTTTTCTAAAAAAGAACAATGAGGTATCTGCCTTGGATGGTATGAACCCAAGGTGTTGCAACTGCATACTCAACCTGGAATACCAAGCTCTTGGTGCTTGTTTTAAGCCATATAATGCTTTATCCAACTTACAGACATACTGTGGTGTGTTGTGATCCTCATAAGCTGGTGGTTGCCTCATGAACACTTCTTCCTCAAGAACACCAAGAAGAAACGCGTTCTGAACATCTAGCTGTCTTAAGCTCCAACCTCTGGAAATAGCAATAGACAAGACAAGTCGAATAGTAGCAGACTTAACAAGAGGACTAAAAGTATCTTCATAATCAATTCCAAATCTCTATTTAAAGCCTTTAGCAACTAATCCGGCCTTATATCTGTCTATGCTTCCATCAGACTTTCTTTTTATCTTGTATACCCACTTACAATCAATAATATTGTCTCCATCTTTTGGTGGTACCAAGTGCCAAGTTTTGATTTTCATAAGTGCATCATATTCATGGTCCATAGCTTCTTTCCAATCCTTATTAGCAAGAGCATCATGCAAATGAATTGGTTCACCAGTAGTAGTAAGAAAGGCTCATTTGATTTTGTCATACCTAATTGTACCATCATTGTACTGTTTTTCTTTCACAATACCTGACCAATACCTTGTTTGCCGAAGAGAGGGCGTAGAAGACACGGGAGGAGCCGCTGTGGATGGTTGCACAGAAGATCCTGGTAAAACCTCATCTGCCATAGAGGATCCCGCCGGCTCCCGACCCGATGCAGGGAACAAATCAGCCAGCTCCTGATCCGAGGTGGATCCTGGCGTCTGGACAGCCGCGGGCTCAGGCGCGCACCCGCGCGCGACCACTGTGGGTCTAGGCACGCGCCCGCGGTTGGCCGCTGTCGGGGCCTGCGGCGACGTGTTAACAGGGGATTCGCCCCCTCCCGCACCTGCGTTGGCGACTGAATCGGAGCAAGGAGGCGTGGCGCGAGGCGATACGGCGGGGCTAGTGGGCTCCACCCTAGTGGCGCGGTCGGCCACAGGCCCACGTGAGGCCAGGCCCACGGGCGAATCTCCATGGGATCGTGTGCTGACAGTAGCAGCAGGCTGCGCGCGCGAATTCGCCTGGGATTGCGTGCTGTCAGCCGAATCAGCAGCGTATTCCGCGCATGTTCTGTCTATTTCCTCACACATAAAATGACAGTTCAAATTAGCACAAATATCAGCCGAATCAGAATTTCCTTGGGATTTTTGCACATGATCAAGTTTAGTTAATTCTCCCCCGTGATCAGAAGGTGCAGTAGGATCTGGTAGAAGTGCTATTTCAGCACGAAGTAAAGCTCCCGCATTAGGTTGAAGTTTGGCAAAAGGAAAGAGCGTTTCATCAAAAAAAACATCACGTGAAATATAGATGCGTCCAGTGGATATTTCAAGACATTTATACCCTTTATGAAGGTTGCTATAACCAAGGAAGACACACTGAGTGGATCGGAATTCAAGCTTGTGGTGATTGTATGGACGCAAATTGGGGTAGCAAGCACACCCAAATATTTTATGGTAGTTATAGTCAGGTTTTTGATGATACAAACGCTCTAATGGAGTTGAGTTGCCAATGACTTTGCTGGGAAGCCTATTGATGAGATAAGTGGCGGTAATAAAAGCTTCATCCCAATATTTGAGAGGCATGGAGGCATGAGCTAAGAGAGAAAGGCCAACTTCAACTATGTGGCGATGTTTGCGCTCAGCAGAGCCATTCTGCTGATGGGCATGGGGACATGACACATGATGCTCAATCCCAATGCTACGGAAGAAGGAGTTGAGTTTCTCATACTCCCTTCCCTAGTCACTTTGGACTGAAAGAATCTTTCGATCAAATTGTCGTTCAACAAGTTTTTGGAACTCTTGGAAGATAGAAAAAACTTCAGATTTATATTTAAGCAAATAAATCCAAGTAAACTTGCTGTAATCATCAATGAAACTGACATAATATTTTTTTCTTCCAAAGGAATCTCGGGCATGGCCCCAAACATCACTGAAAATAAGCTCTAAAGGAGCATGAGACACACTATGAGACTTAGGATAGGGAAGCTGATGACTCTTAGCACATTGGCAAGCTTCACAAACAGACTCACTAATGGAACTATGTGACAAAGGAAGATTGTCTTTATTGACTACTTGTTTGACGATGACCGATGATGGATGTCCTAAGCGTTGATGCCACCTTTCCAGGGAGGGTTTGATGACGGTGTAGACTTGACGACACCGACGACTAAGTGCTCCGGATGTGATGGGGTAGAGGCCCCCAATGCATCTACCGTGATGGAGGAGTTCCCTCGTTGCCAGATCCTTAATGAAAAAATAACGACGGTGAGTTTCAAAAAAGACATTATTATCGGTGGCTAGATGATACATGGATGCAAGGTTTTTATCGGCTTGTGAAACATGAAGGACATCCTTAAGAACAAGATCACGTTTAAGGTTAGGGGAATTAATTGAAGCTTGACCAATGGGGAAAATATCCATACCTCATCCGCTTGCGGTGTGGATCTGATCAGCGCCGTGGTACCTCTCGTGATGAGCAAGCTGCTCTAGTTCATTGGTAACATGGTCAGTGGCGGCAGAATCAACGTACCAGACGCCGTCGCCTCCCTGTTCACGCATGGCAGCAGCAACATGGCGAGCATCATGTACAAAGTTCTCGTCAAAGCGATGCCAGCAGTCCAGAACCTCATGGCCAGACTTCTTGCAGAGCTGGCAGCGCGGGCGAGGGCGAGCGGAAGGGGGCGGCGACCATTGTTGGAGTTGAAGCCGCAGCCGTTGTTGTTGTTGGAGTTGTAGCCGCCCCCATTGGTGTAGCTGTAGGCGCCACCAGAGCGAGCGTCGTCGCCTTGATGGGCACCGCGTCCGCGGCCACCGCCACGATTCTGCCCCTGGTGACCGCGCCCACGGCCGCGGCCACGGGATGCGGAGTTAGCGGACGACTACCGAAGATCGCCGCCATGAAGGAGGGTGAGGCGGGCATCAAAACTGAGGAGATGTATGTACAACTCCTGGACGGTGATGGGTTCCACACGAGCGGTGAGTGCAGAAACTACCGGATTGTACTCCATGTCCAAACCAGCGAGGATCTTGGAGACGATTTCCGGATCGGAGAGAGCCGCGATAGTGCACGTGACTTCATCAATAAGGCTCTTGATCCTGCCAAGATAGTCAGACATGGTCATGTTACCTTTTTTCAGGTTGGTCAGCTCGATGCGGGTGTTGATGGCTTGGGCTTGACTCTGGGCAGTGAACATGGCATGGATGGTGCTCCAAACTTCGGCCGGCGTCTGTAGCATCACGACCTGAGCGAGGATATCGCGGGAAAGAGATCCCATCAAATACCCTTGAAGTTGTTGCTGTTGGGCGTGCCAGAGGGATCGGGCGTAGTTGAAGACTTGTTCTTCCTTGCCGTCCTTGGTCACGGTGAGGGTGGCCGGCGGTGGCAGGCTCGTCCTGTCGAGGTGGTGTTCCATCTGAGCGCCTTTGATCTGAGGCAGCACAATGGCCTTCCATAGCAGGAAGTTTCCCCTCGTGAACTTCTCCTGTGGTGGCGATCCGAGAGACCCAGCGGTGGTGGAGGTGGAGGAAGACGATGCGAAGGCAGAGGATGACGAGGTGGTGAGCGCGCCGGACGTGCTAGACAACAATGCGGCAGCGGTGGTCGACATGATCTCGGTCGCAGGAGGAAGATAGGTATAGTTTTGGGAGGTAGCTAGATGCGATCTATGATCTATGAGGAAGAGGCTCTGACTACCATGTAAAATATGTTGGAAGCATTGAACCCTTTGTCTCGGGCCACATTGGTATATATTGGGCACAAGCCTTGGCGTACAAGTTGTGGAGAGATCGATCGAGAAATCGTTACAGAAGATACATGAGATAACGCTATGAGGGAGAGAAGAAGAGATAGATCAGGAGCACAAGTTTAAATGACAAAACCTATCTCTATACAACTATTCTAACACAGGCTAGCGCACTCTTCATAGAAAGATGAGGTTGCTCACCGTGTGTGGTGGACAACTACACCTAGTGGCCTTTGTATCTCATAGTTTACTTTAATAAACTAGGTAATTGCCCGTGCGTTGCAACGGGTATATCTGTTATAATAGTTGAATACCAAGACCAATCTTGTCTTCATCTTTTTCTTTTTCTTTCACCCACTATCTTCATTTCTCCGCCTACTCAATCCAAGCTCGCCACCTTAGTCAATGATGCATCTCGCTCACAATCTATCCCTCCACCCCTACTCAAACGTACACTTTAATTTTCTAAGGATGACAATGCCTCATATTTTGCTTCTATTATTGGGCATCCAACCAATTCATGTCGCCGTATTACCACAAGACTATAGGTGCATTATATTGGCCACCACATTAGAGGGAAATAATGTCATGGAAATCGATCAATCATAGTCACATGACAAACCGAGTTCTAATATAGCTTTTGAGCCATTTATTTTTCATATACATTTACTGTAATCAAGTAAGAATAATTAAATAGTGGTTCCTTTTTTAGCAGAAATGTATTCAACATTGTGAGGATCGATGGCAAGGAACTTTGACCCTTATTACCTAAGATCTACCCTACGGGCCTTAAGATATCCAAATACAATGTTGTGTCATTGCTTAAGATATTCTTTGTAGTACACTTTATCCAAATACAATAGTATGCAATTTAACAATGAATTTTTTTACCAAAAAATTGAACAAAGCTTGTTAAAATCATTTTCATGAACCAAATAGATGCATACTCATCTTATAGTACAAGGAAATTTTGAATTAGGCATTTCTTATAAATTTACAAGTACACTGAAAAGTTCCCGCTGATCACAAAGTTGTTGTGCCGGCCAAGCTCCTCCAGTTTTGGGCTCGCTACCGATGATGCAAAGGTTATCCCTCTCTCCATATTTCATAAACATAATTATGTAGAGATCATGCTTAGCTTCTTCAAATGCTTGCACTAATTAGAATGAGAATTTGTAAAGAAATGTCCAAGTCTTGGATTTAACCATGCTACATGCACGGAAGAGTGAAATTTCTCTGTCGCATCAATCATACATGCATATGTTTTTCAATTAAAAACACAAAAAAACTTATCTTGTTGCCGGAGGTGAACCCTTGTTTCCTGCTGATTGCCATCTCGGAGGAGTTCCATACAATTGCATGAAACAACATGAGATTCTTCACTGAACTTATGCGCTAGTTGTGGTGCAAGAGTCATGGCACATTCCCTGCTGCAGAAAATATGAAGCATAGTGATCCATTTTCTATTGATCGCGGTGCAATGGACGACACGTTCCGTAGTGCCCCAGCGTTAGGAGGGAGATCGGGAGGAGAGTTGGGGAGAAGATTTTTACTGCATGCAGGAGCTGCACGATTTCCTTGGTTGTGTCCGCATGAGATCCTGGTAAACATCACAAAGCTTTCGCCGCGTCACGACCTCAGGCTACCAGCCAAGGGAGACCTCTAGGTGGAAGAGGCACCGGCCATTCACAATTTGATCCACAAGAGTTAGTAGTTCCTCCATGCGAAGCACCAACCACAAAAAAAAGGAACAAAGATAATTCACACTCTAAAGGAAGCACGCACCAAACTCAACAGGATCCGACTGAATTCTTCGTAATGACAGCCTAGTGCACGTCGACATACTTGATGCAGTCTGCAACCTCCTCGATCTGTGGAAGAGCCACGACGATCTGCTCTAGCGCCAACGCCGGCCGCCTCCTTGAGGCCTTCATCCGCACTCCCTTTACGCGCGGGGCCGGGCGCCTCCTTGAGGCCTTCATCCGCACTCCCCTTTACGCGTGGTTTGCTTCTAGGATGTTCTTGACACGCTCGAGCATGACGTTCCCGAGACGTCGCTCATTGTCCGCCTCCACGACAGGACCGACATGCGTCTGTGGTAAGATCCCGTATTATGTCGCACCACTTCGTCCATCCCTCCCCTCACGATATATTCCACCCTTCCACCAATTTTCTCCCCTCTTGGTTTTCCATAAAAAGAAATAATTTTTACCTGGCCGGACTAACCCAATCTTTGGTAACACAATCAATTTGCATGTGGTAATCAATCTCTTCTTTGGTAACGCAAATCACGCAATAAATTTATGTATGCTATAATGGCCCTCCCTCGTCTCTCGTATTTTCCATCCATGCGCTGCAATCTACGTGACAAGGGAGAAAATTGATTGAAAGAAGGAAGGAAATTGATGACCGTTTCACTGAAATAAGGAAGGAGAGATTGATCACCATTTGATTGAAAAAAGGAAAGAGTTTGATGACCATCATGAAGAATTGATTGCGTCTGGTTACCTTACGTGATGTGGATAAAACTGGGAACCGGCAGGGAGAAAACAGGTGGAGGGGGGGAAAGAAAATCGCTACAGGGGAGCGTACGAGAGGTTGGACGAAGAGCGGGCGACGTAAGAGGGGAAACGGAACGCTCTGTTTCTTTTAGGTAGTAGAGAAGAGATAGGTATGTTTCTCAAAAAAATAAATTATGACAATCTCATTCAAACAATTTAAACTAAGATGATGTAAAAACAGAAGCATGGATATGCACGTCGTTTTAACAAGTACTCCTACTAGATATTATAATTTTACCGAGTGATCACCAAAATAATGGTGTTGCTTTCCTGCATGAATTTAATTTGATAAGAGAGAAAGAGAAACGAAAACCTAAGTGTACGTATCCATACACGCCCGAAGCTCTTGAGAAAGTAGATCGTTAGGCCCTTCACCCTTGACTCCTATAAATACTTGTAATAGTATCACTAGTAAAAAACGGGCCTTTAGTGCCGGTTCTAAAGCCCCCCCCCCCTTTAGTCCCGGTTGTGTTACGAACCGGGACTAAAGGCCCTCCACGTGGCTGCTGTCTGGAGCTCGACCTTTAGTCCTGGTTGGTAACACCAAACGGGACTAAAGGATTTTTTTTGAATTTTTTTTTCGATTTTCAAATTTCTAAATTATTTGTGTTTAATCTCTAATCATCCCTCATCACTGCTCAATTTAATCTCTAATCTCTAATCACCCCTCATCATTTCAAATTGTCTAACTTCCCGGCTGGTCACCCATCCTCTCACTGCTCTAGTCTGAGCACACTTAACTTCCGAGTGCCATTCCCCCTTGTTTCCAAGTCTGCACTTGTTGTTTTCCTAACAATAGTAAAATGTCAATCATATTAACCCTTACGAGTTGAAGTTGAGCATGAGGTCACATGTTACACCGTTTGAGTTTGAAACTATTATTCCTAAAACCAATAATTATTTAGTAACACTAGTATTTCTTGATTAAGTAGTTTGATCATAGTTTGACCATAGTTTGACCACAATTTGACCATAGTTTGACCACAGTTTGACCAGATTTGACCAAAATTCAAAAAAACTGAAATAATTATTTAGTAAAACTTATATTCTTGAATAATTATTTAGCAACACAAACATTTCTTGAATAAGTAGTTTGATCATAGTTTGACCACAGTTTGACAAGATTTGACCAAAATTCAAAAAAACTGAAATAATTATTTAGTAACACTAATATTCTTGAATAATTATTTACTAACACTAATATTTCTTGAATAAGTAGTTTGACCACAGTTTGACCAAAATTCAAAAAAACTGAAATTTGAGCATAACTTTTTTTTCTTTTAGAATTTGAGGATTATAAAAAATTGCAATACGGCCTATGGCGGTCAAAATCGGATGCGAATTTTGTGCTGAACATTTTGATATATTATACGTTTTTTCCGACATTCTATGCAAAAGATATAGGCGTTTTACTTTTTCATCACATGTTTTTGCAAAACGTGTCCAAATTTATGTTTTTTAATTTTCCTAACTAGTAGATCTAGTAACATAACTACATCTCGAAGGATTTTAATTTTTGAAGTTTTTATCATTTTCTTTTATTTTTTTCAAAACTGAAATGGCGATACAGGGGGAGGGGGGGCATAGAGTTTGAACCCCTTTACTCCCGGTTTGAGACACGAACCGAGACTAAAGGGTGTCTAAATAACGAACCGGGACTAAAGGGCATCACACCCTTTAGTC
>NC_057795.1:679924006-679924602 GCF_018294505.1 Triticum aestivum | reverse complement strand
TGTACATTAAGAATGGTCGAAAGCCCTGTTTTTTACTAGTGTATTCAGAGTTGGATTTGCCATGAAACAAAATTACTAGAAAACTAAGAACTGAACAAATTATCAACATATAGACTGAGACAAAAGGATGGATCGATCTCCTCACTGTTTGGCCTCCAAGCTGTGCGACAGCGTCGAAGAATCGGTCCCGGAGGTAGGACTTGGGTCGATGAGGAACCACCTGGACGAGGCCGAGTTGCCAGCAAAGGCGGCAAGCCAGAAACGAATGCATTATGGCACACGGCGGAGACAAGAATCGCAAGCGCGCAATGTTTGCGAGCGGCAAGAGCGACGAAACGATCCGCGTGTGGTCTGCGGCCGTGCGACGCACGTTTTACTATCCCTAGCAATCAACACTTTGGGCCTAGCCCATCTCGATCACTCCATTCATTTTTTCCGGCCGGAGCCCCGAAAAGGAGCGTGATAGTATCGTGCCTGGAAACCGATCGAGGCTTAGATAAATAGAGAGAGGGAGAGAAAAGATAGGAGAAAAGAGAAGAGACAGATAAACCCTATTACGATGGCGATGTCAACGGCGACCCGGATGATGCGCCTTC
>NC_057795.1:679922298-679923877 GCF_018294505.1 Triticum aestivum | reverse complement strand
CGCGCGCCGCTCCTCCGCCTTCTGCCTCCTCCGCTCCAGCCGCCCGGACCCGCCGCAGCTGCAGGGCCTAGGGTCCAGCTGCCGCTGGTACAGGGGAGCCACCGCGGCGGTCGGCCCGCTGTCGACCCCTGTGAACCTGGGCGTGAGCATCGTGCCGGAGAGGAAGGTGTTCGTGGTGGAGCGCTTAGGCATGTACCACAAGTCTCTCTCCTCGGGGATTCACTTCCTCGTGCCCGGCATCGACCGCATCGCCTACGTCCACTCGCTCGAGGAGGAGGCCATCCAAATCCCGGACAACCCTGCCATCACAAAGGATGGCACCTTGATCCAGATCGGAGGAGTGCTCCATGTCAAGGTCATCTCTAACCCCTAAACCCTAGGAAGCTTGCTTAGCTTACAAACTGAATCGATTGAAATTGGCTTGTGCAGATTGCCGATCCCTTCCTTGCTTCCTACGCCATAGAGAACCCCATCTATGCAGTCACCCATCTCGCGGAGTTTGTTGCAGGCAGTGAAATTTGCAAGATTACCCTTGACAAGACTTTTAAGGAAAGAGACACGCTCAACCACAACATCATGGTACCTACTACTATCACACCTCTCTCTCTCGTAAATGTCATGGTCCTACAACTCATCTAACAAATTGTTTTGTCTTGTTTCTCTATCTGCAGAAGTCAATCAATTACGCATCATGCGAGTGGGGTGTCAAATGCCTCAAATACAACATACGTATGGTTTTTCCTTTTCATCGTGTGAATGGGGTGTCAAATGTCGTAATACGGCATCTCTATTCCATTACTAATAAACTACAAACTGTCCACTTTTAGGCATTACTCCAACAGAGGGAGCTAAGAAAGCCATGGAGATGCAGCTTGAAGCAGAATCTATGATGGAAAGGGTGAAGAAAGCAAAGGGTACGTGACATCTCTTTGGCTCTGTTTTATCATCTTGCTCTGAACATTGCCAAATTTCTTGCTGCTGCCCTGCTCAGCTTGTGAAAATACTACACTTCTTGTACTGCTACATGCATAATACTCCCTCCGTCCCAAAATTCTTGTCTTATATTTGTCTAATCTAAGACAAGAATTTTTGGACGGAGGGAGTATGAGGAAATCATGTTCTTCTGCCTTATGGTATACATACAGTATTCTAACATTAGTTAATGTCAATGTCTAACCATACATGTAGCATTATCTTTTTATTATGGTGACAGAACTATGACTTTCACTTGTAAACATGCTGTCGGGCACACCACCCGGACCATGAAACCTGATCGCCTCCTGTGGAAGTGGACTTCGAGCGGATTTTACTCTGTGAAATCCTGCTATCAGGTCACCTTCCAGGGTTCGACCCACAACAGCTCCTGGAAGTTCTGGGCGTCCCCTCATGTGCGCTTCTTCCACTGGCTTGCTGATCAGGATCGGTGTTGGATGACCACCGACCTCCTTGCGCGCCGCGGCCTCCAGCCCCACACCTCGTGCCTCCTCTGCTGCTAGAGCCCCGAGAGATGTACCACCTACTGCTCTGTTGCCTGTTTTACAGACAGGTTTGGCACGAGATACTCGCCTGGCTCCGCATG
>NC_057795.1:679917747-679919330 GCF_018294505.1 Triticum aestivum | reverse complement strand
GGGGGGGGGCAAAATTTTGATTCCTTCTTCGAAGAGGTCAGTGAGAACGCTCAGTTCGCCGCTGGGGGCTATGACCTGTAAGAGATTGTCGAGAAGGCGCACAAAGAAGATTAGGGTTCGGTATGAGCTTGTAAGAAAAACCTTGTACATTTTGTCTCGTATGGTTTAATTACAATTTTCCTTCCGTGTTTGGATCTTGCGAAATATTTTACTTGCCTTCAGGATGCCCTTGTTCTACAAAGTCAGCTTTGTCGTTGCTGTGGTATTTGTGAATAGGGGGCCTTTTTTGTGTGGCCCGACATGCTTCTTCCGGCTTGTTGCCTGAACGTAGCCACGGGCTAAGGGTAGTATTCTCAGCACTGTTAAGACCCTATATCGCGATGCAAAAAAGAAAGGGTTAACCGATTACTTGGTTAGGGCTTGAGACCGTTGATCGTGTTTTGCAGGATGGAGGTCAGTTTACCTTGATACGACCCCAGGTATTACCTTGATGCAACCCCCAGGTTCAAAAATAATGATGCCGCCCCCGAGTCCAATAGATACGAGGAAGGCTTCCTTAAGGGGTTCATTATTGCTTTCTTTTGCGTATCTTACCAATCATTCTCAAAGTATCATAACAAAGTGGTTTTGATATGAAGCACTTTTACGCCCTGTTTGTTTGGGTTTTTGCTTCTGCTTTTGCAGCTTTTTCACTTTGGCCAAAAACCTATAAAAGCTCCTAAATATGTGCTTTTGGAGCTTTTATGGCTTTTGGAGCTCAAATAGGTTATATTGATTCATCAAAAGCCCAAAAAGCTTCAAAAGCACCTATTTAGGAGCTTTTATGGCTTTTTAGCCAAAGTGGAGAAGCTGCAAAAGCAAAAGCAAAAGCCCAAACAAACAAGGCCTTATTCATTATTTATACATGATCGAGCTAAGTTATTAGAGCACACTTGTAAGATACCCGTGCTACGCTATGGAATCACATGAAATGTAGTGGAATAACAAAATTACAAAGCGAAATGTACTATACTGAGATTTTTGTAGAGAGAATGTTATGCTCTAGCCACATAAAAAAGGTCTTTGTACAATGACGCTACAAACATAACAGTTACATGGAGCCACACACCAGCTCCACTATGATCTTACTCCACAGAGACTAAAAATGTCTTTGTACAGTTGATTGACAGTGAGAACTGAGAAGAGCATTGGTGGAGTCCCTCTTCTGGACTTTCTTCTCTTTGTTGCTTCCATGGTCAAGTGGCCCCGATGATTTCTGGTTGTCCCTCTTTTGGTTGTTGCTTCCATGGTCAGGTGGCCCCGTGTGCGGCGATTTCCTGTCATCATATGATGTGTTTCCGATGAGAAGGCCGGCGGCGGAAAAGGACGCGACACAAAACACGTTGGCGAGGATGCGGCGGCGGGGTGGCTGGGACGACGAATGTGTATCTCCTCCAAACTGTTAGAAAGGGAGAGAGGGATTTGGTGGAATTATTCGTTGTATTGCTTGAGCCTCGTGGGCATATATATAGGAGTACAATGATCTACTTGAAGTACAAGACAAGCCAGAACAAATCCTAGTCTATCTCGTCTTTCCTAATAAA
>NC_057795.1:679898607-679917188 GCF_018294505.1 Triticum aestivum | reverse complement strand
GCGGAGTCGTGACTGGAGTGGCAACCGACGAGGTTGCTCAAGCAAGGCGATAGCCCTTTGTGCCGTTTGTCGAGGTAGCCGAGAGCGTGGGTGGTGGAGCCGTGGTCGAGGTAGCCGTGCGAAGAATGTCGTGGTCGATGTCGAGTCGGGGTAGCCGGTGTCGAGAAAGTCGTCGTGGAGCCGCGGGCGCAAGGAGGCGCCGAGTTAGTCATGGGCGCAGTGGTGTCGAAGTAGTGATGCGCCAGGAAGTAGATGATGTTGACGACGCGTCGCGCCGGGGTTGCCAATCCCGGGGACACATCGTAGACGAAGGCACGCGTCGGTGTTGCCAGCACCGGGCATGCGTAGACGGACGAAGACGAAGTTGACGAAGCGCCGCACCAGGCTTGCCGGGCCCGGGGACACGTCGTGGCCGAAGGCACGCGGCGGTGTTGCCAGCACCGGGCATGCGTAGACAGAGACCTGCACGAGCTGTACGCCATGTCGAAAAAGTCGGAGAGGCCAGCAGAGAAGGACTCGACAACGGTTGCGGCGCCAATCGGCACAGGGCCAATGTCGCCCGCGGTTATCGGAGTAGATGAAGCGGTCGGGGTAGATGACGACGACGCTGGCGACGGGCTTGTGCTGGACGAAGACAAAGGAGGTGGACGGGCGGCTGCGGCGGCTACGGGGGTAGTGGCGGCGGCTACAAAAGAAGAGCGGCGGCGACGGCCTGACGGCGGCGACGACGGCTAGGTTAGGAGCGCGACGACGGTGCTCGAAGTAGGCGAAGAACCCGACATCGTGACCAAGACCGGCGTGGACGGTGGCGTTCCCGCGCCAAAGGAGGTGGTGCGGCGCATGCCACAGGAAGTCGACGCGCGGGGACGGCGGTGGACCGCGGGCCGCGGCGCTACGGCCCGAAGGGGCGACGCAGCGGCGGCGGGCAGGTCGGGGTGACGACGGAAGACCTAGGGACGGTCACAAGGACCGCGGGCGCGGTGCTACAGCCCGAAGGGGCGGCACATCGGCGGAGCGCGGGGTGGTGCAACCGCGTGGACGGCCTCGAGACGGCGGCATGGACCGCGTGCCACGCTCGCTACGGCCCGACGAGGCGACGCAGCGGCGGCGCGAGGGTCGGTGCAGCCACGGGGACGGCCTGGAGCGGATGGCCTCGGGGCAGCGGTAGACCGCGGGCCGCGACACTACGGCCCGAAGGGGCGACGCAGCGGTGACTCGGGTCGGTGTAGCCGGGAGAAGAACCACGGGGCGGCGGCGCTGCGGCCCGACGGGGTGACGCAGCGGCAGCCCGTTGCTCGATCGGCGGAGGGGCGCGCTGAACTCGGAGACGATCTTCACCGGACCTGCGAAGGCGCGCGTAACTGACGGGCCAGGTCGGTCGCGCGGCGTAGATGAGGCGGATCGCGGCGGCGAACGAGTGATCAAGTCGATCGCGCGCGAGGTCGGGGACGCCGCTCGGTGGAGGCGTGGTGGCGGCGGAGTCTGAGATGAAGCCGGCGGCGGCGGACGGTAGGGCGGCTATGATTGGCCGCCGGATGACGTAAGGCCGCCGGGTCGGGGTGATGCAGGAGTCCCGGTCGGAGCAGGGCGGTGACGGCTGGCGTAGATCGACGGGCGGGCCGGCGCGCGGACGACGGCCTTGAGGGCTGCCTGTCACGCGAGGCCGCCGTGTCGGTGAAGTAGCCGTCCGGTTGCGCCGATGTCGGAGTAGAGGCGCGAGGTGTAGACGGCGGCGGTGGGCGACGCAAACCGATCAAGAAAAGATCGGAAAACCAAAAAGTAGACGCCGATCAAAACGACCGGCGAGAGAGAAAAACCCGGATCAAAGGATCGGGAAAAAGACTCTAGGGCAGCCGGCCAACACGGCCGGCGGACGAACCCTAGGTACGGGCGGCGCGGCCCCCGGCGGCGGTCATGGAGGCCGACCGCCCCAGGGGCGGCGCGCAAGTGCGGAAGCGACGGCGGCTAGGGTTTAAGATCGACTTGCGGTAAATACCATGTTAGAAAGGGAGAGAGGGATTTGGTGGAATTATTCGTTGTATTGCTTGAGTCTCGTGGGCATATATATAGGAGTACAATTTACTTTAAGTACAAGACAAGCCAGAACAAATCCTAATATATCTCTTCTTTCCTAATAAACATTATACTCAACACAAACCACCGGCTGTTGTTGCCGACCCTTCTCGGCAAGAAGGCAAGAAGATACATGATGCTAGAAAAAAAGAAAAAAAATGTAGATGTGATTTTAAAAAACCGTCTTAATAATTCCTCATCGACGGACGTGCGTGACAGCGCTTTGACCAAACAGCCGACACCATACGCCCAAAAGTGGCTGATCGAGTCGGCGAGATCAATGGCGGCGGCGCTCCTGCAGGTGGCGAGGAGGCTTTGCTTCCTGTTGGGGAAAAGAACGGTAGTCTTTTCTCCTATATTTTCGGGCCCTCTCCCTGCTGCCCGCTCTCTCAACCGGTGTTTCCGGCGTGGGGACAAGATCTCCTAGATGCCATGGCCGTTGCTGCCGATTCCTCCATCCTCTTTGCTCCCTAAATAAAATCCCAGCCTTTTCTGTTGCTGACCCCCTCCCCGGCCTGAATTCTGCGCAAATCTCAATCTTTTCTAGCCCAGGCCAAATATCTTCGAGGGATAATCTTAGCTTGCTTCCTTCTGTTTCTTCAGTCAGTCTATGATCTTGTGATACTGATAAAAAGACCGTAGTCATCATGTATGCCTCTGTTTAATTAGCAGACATGTTTCCGTTCCAGGGCTGGTTTTCTGTTCTGAATCCAGGCCTTGGACCACTTCAGTAGGTTATTGCCTTGAGGGGGTTTTGGGAGGGAATGGATGGCTTTCCTCCCCTCCTCAGTAGGGTAGTAATAGCTGCGTAAAAGGGGTGAAGTTTTATGTTACTTCTTTAGTTTCTTCCTGCTTTGTTGTAAGACATGGTGATTTCTCTTAATGGAAATCGGAGAGAATGCTCTTTTTTGTCAAAAAAAAAATCTTCGAGGGATATTGAAACTTGGAGCAAAAAAATCAGCTTAATTTGTGTGTGGTGCAGGGTCTTTTCGAGCCAACGGCTGCCTAAGAGGATGCCGTGAACCGGGTTGTCCTGGAATCGATCAAGATTGATGATTTCGACGATTATGCTTTGAAGGCCTTCTGGCGTCACCGGCAGGCTGGGCATGCTCCAGGCTTAACCCATGCTCAAGTGACCGAGATTCTCAAGGCAGTGTGTGAGATGCAGAAGAAATATGGCATAACAAGCAAGTGCTCTTTGCTATTTTCTAGCTTTGTGAGGTCGAATCGTTTTGGGTCTTTCCTTCGATTATCAATGTAGTAACTAGAATGGGTTCGGATCTTTGTTGTTTTCTTGCTTTGTAAGGTTTCTAATTCTTCAACGTATTTTGGAGTGTATGCTTTCGTTCTTGGTCTGCAAACATCTAGTTTTAGTTGTAGGTTTTTCTGTAATCGAGGGGCGTGTTTGGTTACTCGCATCATTTTTGCATGTATTGCATGTGTGTCTCACTTGGGTTTGCTTGAAGAAGAACATGGGAAAAACCATCATCTGCACTTCATTTGTTTGCTCCCATCTAGGCTTCCTGCATTAGGGGGTCAATTTTGGCATATGACGTTAGGTGTCCTGCATTGGCTCGGCTCATGCAACTACATGGTGTTTGGTTGTATACATGGGATATGATTAAGAGTTAACGGCTACGTAGAACACGGTGGACTGTCGGACGCTGACGGTGTCCTGGACTAAGGGTGCAAAAACCCGTGCGGTCCGGAGTCCATGGGTCGGGCCGTTGGTCCGCCAATCACTAGAAGGAAGGAATATTGAAGCCACCGTGCGCTAGCCCCACGGTGGGCGCCAACTGTCGTGGACTTAACACAGCAGATACCCTAGCAAAAGGACCTTGGTGTGGAGCCATCGCAACTAGGTTAGATTAAAGGGGTTGAACGTGACAAAGGACACAGAGAGTTTAGCCAGGTTCGACCCCTCTCAATGAGGTAAAAGCCTACTCCTGCTTTTGATTGTATTGCTTGGGTTTCAATTCAACAGTGTGTGAGATGCAGAAGGAATATGGCATAACAAGCAAGTGATCCTTGCTATTTTCTTGACCTTACAATATAATGCCTTCGGATTTCTCTCCCTTTGGGTCGAGTTTTTTTTGAATCATTGTAGGTCTTTCCTTCGATTATCAATGTAGTAAATAGAATGAGTTTGTTGGGATCTTTGTTTTTTTCTTGCTTTGTAAGGTTTCTAAATCTTCAACATATTTTGGTGTGTATGCTTTCGTTCTTGGTCTGTGAACATCTAGTTTTAGTTGTAGGTTTTTCTGTATGCTAGGGACATGTTTGGTTACTCGCATCTATTTTGCCTGTATTGCAAGTATGTCTCACTTGGGTCTGTTTGAAGAAAAACATGGGAAAACCCATCATCTGCACATCATCTATTTTCTCCCATTCAGGCTTCCTGCATTAGGGGATCAATTTTGGCATGACGTTTGGTGGCTTGCATTGCCTCGGCTCATGCAACTATACGGGTTTTGGTTGTATACATGAGATATGATTAAGAGTGAACAGCTACACAGAACATGGTGGGCGGTGGCAACCGTGCAAGCAACTAGTTCACCGCGCCACCGCCATCGGACGCAAACGGTGTCCTGGACTAAGGGGCACAAACACGTACGGTCCAGAGTCCATGGGTCGGGCTGTTGATCCACCAATCACTAGAAGGAAGGACTACCGAAGCCGTCAAAACCTGGCGTGATCAAGCCGGAAACCTCCGAAGACTTGACGTGTATTTGTAGGAGTGCTTGATATATCGGTAATAGACCATATGTGTAAACCTAGGTACCCCCGGTGCATATATAAGTCGAGGGGTTTAGTCTTTAGAGGCATGATTACCAGCCTTAGGGTTTAGAACACAATCATACGATCTCGAGGTAGATCATCTTGTACTCGATACTCCATCACATCAATAAAATCAAAGCAAAACATAGGGTTTTACCTCTTCGAGAGGATCCGAACCTGGGTAAACATCTGTCCCCGTGTCCATTGTTAGCATTGTTCCGAGACCCACAACTCGGGACCCCCTACCTGAGATCCGTCGGTTTTAGCACCGACATTTGTGGCCCATGCATGTTCCACTGTGTGGCCAAAAAAGATCAATATCTCGCCTTCAGATCAACAGCAACATCGGCTGCGGTGACATCTTTGTCCCCGGCCAGCCTTTTGCAATCGGCGGCGTCATTCTTCACGCCGATCTAACTGGATGCCTTTTGACGGTGTCCTGGACTAGGGGATACTCACCACGTCGTCTCCCGACCAGTGGATCGGGCCGAGGACCCCCAATGGCGGTTCACTATTGGGCCAGTTCGGACACTCGATGACATATACGAGGAAGATTCCACAAGACTTGATGATCAAGACAAGGACTCCTCTCCACCGACATAGCCGACTATGACTCTTGTTATCCTAGGCCTCCGGTACATTATATAAGCCGAGGCCAGGTCAGTCGATAGATCACTGTGACATTCATCATCATATCCCTAGGGTTTAGACCATAACATACGATCTCAGGGTAGATCAACTCTGTACTTGATACCCCATCATCAATATAAATAAGAGCAGATGTATGGTTTTACCTCCATTAAGAGGGCCCGAACCTGGGTAAAACATCGTCTCCTTCGTCTCTTGTCACCCATCGATCCAAAATCCACAGCTCGGGACCCCCCTACTCCAAGTTCTGTCGATTTTGACACTGACAATGGTGCTTTCATTGAGAGTTCCCCTGTGAGATCGATGAAGGACCAATGGCCAGCCTGCAGATCAACTACGACGTCGGCATCTTCGTCGTTGGCTTGATTAGTCACCCTGTTCAACCGAGGACTGCGTGTTAGCAAATAAACTAGTGTGACAGGTTCAAGTTCAGGTTAGACGTAGTGTTAGGATTCAGTTTCGTCAGTCTGCAGTTTTTTCGGTGTTCAGTTTCCGTGAAGCCTGAGGACGCGGTATGTGCGATCCCGAGGTTGTAGCTCGTGGCGAGAACACGCCCATGATCGTGGGATGGCATGATCTAATAGATGGGGCACGCCTCGATCCGTCTTTACGTTTTCCAGTGAATAAGAAGAGGAGGAGAAAAGCAGCAGAGTTAGCGCTGCACAAATTTCAGTGTCTTTCGCGTCTCTCTCTCTCTCTCTCTCTCTCTCTCTCTCCATTGACAGGAGCTTTGAGCTTAGAGATAACAATTGGCATCAAAGCGCCTCGTTCGTGATCCAGGGATGACGAAGAAGGACGACATCGGCGATGGCAAGGCACCGCCGACGCCGCGTGCTTGAATCACTGATGGCTCATATCAGGGTTCGTCTGCGCGGCTGGTGCGCGACACCGGCGGCACAGCGTGGCCGATGCTGATGAGGACCAACTACACTGACTGGGTTGTCATCATGCAGGTCATGATGGAGGGACGACACCATATTTGGGGCTAAGGTAATGCATTGTGGAGTAATTATTAGATGATGGGTTGCTAGAGTGACAAAAGCTTAAACCCTAGTTTATGCGCTACTTCGTAAGGGAGTGATTTGGATCCAAAAGTTTAATGTTATGTTTAGATGTATGTCTTCATACTTTTCTCGTAGTTGTGGATGCTTGCGAGGGGGTTAATCATAAGTAGGAGGTTTGTTCATGTAAGAACGGCACCTAAGAATCGGTCTTCCCACATATCAAATTATCAAAGTATCGAACACGAATCAAGGTAGCATGGTGTAAGTGACTAGATGAAATTCCTGTGTGCCCTCGAGAACGCTTTGCCTATTACAAGAAACCACTTTGGCATGTCCTTTGCCATAAAAGGATTGGGCTACCTTGCTGCACTTATTGTTACTCTTGCTACTCGTTCTTGTTACAACTATCCTACTATCAAAGAACTTGTTACAGCTATTTCAGTGCCTGCAGAAACTTCCTTGCTGAAAATCACTTGTGATTTCCTTCTGCTACTCGCTGGGTTTGACACTCTTAATTATCGAAAGGACTACGATTGATCCCCTATACTTGCGGGTCATCAAGTGTCAAATGAGCCGTCAAGTGTGCTCAAAAGCTTCTTCACAACTTCATGCTTAGTGATCTCATGGGTGCCAAGAGCACGAAGCTCATTTGTGATATCAGTAAGACGATCAAAGGTGTTTTGGACATTTTCATTGTCAAGCCTTTTGAAGTGGTTGAAAAGATTCTCTGGTGCCAAGAGCACGAAGCTCATTTGTGATATCAGTAAGACGATTCACAGTAAGACGAAGCTCATGGGTGCCAAGTGCAGCCTTGATGAAGATGATCATCTCTTCTTTCTATGCCCATTTGCTAGAGCTGCTTGGTTTGCATCCCCCTGGTTTATTAGGACTGATTCTCTGGTGCAGCAGAATTGTTCCATTGATTATATCATTCATGCCCTTTTAACTATGACTCACCCACATGCAACTGTAGAAAACATTTTCACCTTCCTGTGGTGTCTCTGGAAGGCAAGAAATGATGCTCTATTTTGCAAGAAATACTCTTTTCCTCACCAAATTCAATATGCTTCTCTTGCCATTTCCTCTTCACAGATTTTGCAGGACTCAGCCATGGAAGGGAAGCAGAATTCAAAGCCTACCTCTTATGGCCAACTAGAGAATCAAATTTTGCAAGGCTCAACTATAAGATCTGATTTGCTCATTACAGGTACCAAAGTTTACTCCGATGCCTCTTGGCAAAAGAAAAACATTCCTGAAAGAGGTTATTCTCCAGCTACAGGGATTGGAATCTACATTGACCAACCAGGGGACCAACATCATAAGAATATCATGATTCAGGCTTCGGCTAATGATACTCACTCTCCACTTGTGGCAGAAGCTTTAGCTTTGCAACTAGCAACCAAGGTTGCTCGAGTTCTCCAACTTCAGCGTGTCTCTTTTCTCACGGATAATCTTTCTCTTGCAAAGATGGCCGCTTCCAGGAACTTAAGCAGCAACAACACTCTATGGAGATGTCGAAAACTGATTAGTAGCTTTCTTCAGGACACTCATCCACAACATCATGTTGTTTATCATATTCACAGGAATATCAATGGTATTGCTCACAACGCAGCTCATCAGGTTCTCAACTCTAGGCTAGAACCTGTCATTGGTTGTACTCATCCAGCTCGTAGCAATAGCCCTTGTCATACTATGCTCCAGATTCAGAATCTCCAAATTGAGGGCTTTGTAATTCTTGCTGTACTCTGCATATGAGTTGAATGAAATCTTGGCACTTGATGGCGCCTTTCTTGTGTTCAAAAAAAAGTAAACAATATAAAAAGCAGAGCATATTCATGCATTTGTTTGAGATTATACCAATTGGGGTCATGAGGCCTAAGCTCCACTTGGCAGCAGGCTGCTCGACCAGCCGAAGAGTTTGGATGCTTTCCCGGGAGAAAGCTGGGAACACTTGTTTCTTTCTCAGCTCCAGGAGCACATCGAACAACTCTTCTTGCGAGGTGCTGGCAAATAGGATATGTGTTCATATTAGTATGATTTCCTTTACAGAGGTGATGTTATCAACATACCATTGTCGGACCTGCTTCTCTGACAATAACTTGAGAACCATGGTCACTTCACCAAGGGTTAAAGAGCCATGAAATGGACTCTCCTGGATGCTCCTGAAGATCCTCAGAGCTTCATCATGGACTTCCTTGGCAGCCTGCTTCTCGGCAATCATCCGAGCGGCTGTTGGCTGGGAAATACCCAGCAACACAAATTGGAAGTAAGGTTAGTGTGGAACAAAGGTGGACAAGCAAAGAGAACGTGATGAATCCATATCGGTATTCCTTCACGGAATTGTATGGCATACTATGAGTATGAGATAACTGATCATGGTATGAATAATACATGAAAACAAACCTTATCAAAGTTCAGAGCACGCGTCATGCCGGAAGAAAATTGCCATGTTCCATATATCTTTGGTAAAGAGATGAATCTATCTATCCCCAGAAACTATATATGTTCATATGTGAACTTTGTTGACCGAGATGCATAAAGGCAACTCGTCCTCCTCCTGTCATAATGTTGAGGTCAGTCGGTCGCCGGATCTATAGATCAGGTCGCTTTGTTTGGCTAGGCCATCAGGCTTCGTTGGGTTGAATGGGTCAGAAAAACAATTCGAGCAGGCATCGGTCAGGATGGATCAATCATGCCCTAAGGAAACCGATCGTGGGTTCTTTATGAAAAGCAGGGGCGGTCTTAAGATTTTGGGGGCCCTTGGTGAAACTAAGAGCAACTCCAACCAGGCGACCCATTTTCGTTCGCCCATGTCTATTTCGGTCTGCACGGACAAAAATGACTGCCCAACACAGAGACCCATTTCCATCTCAAATTTGGATCACATTTGGGTCGGCGGCGGACACAAAGCGGATGTTTTCTCTGCTCTCCTCGCTCGCTTCTGCCCACTGCATGTGCTGCTTGGCCCACCTGTCATCCAACCACCCACCCATCTCTCTTCTCCTTTCCTCTCTCTCTTCTCCCACCCACCCACCCACCCTGCTCCAGACCACCAACAAAGCCGCGGGACGCGAAGCAGCCGTCAGGGTAACCTCCGTTGTGCTAGCCGATGGGAAGCGCCAGAGCCGGCACCGGTGAGCGTCGTGGCCTCCTCCTTGGTGAGTTCCTCGTTGATGCGCGGCCTCCTCTCTGGCTGCAACTCCCCGGTGAACAGAGCTCTCGCGCGCAGCGACGAGCGCACGTCTAGGTCATGCCATGCGTGCCCAAGGCTCATCCGTTCTGGTCCAGCTAGCCATGCGTGCATGTACATGTGTGCGTGACTGCGTGTACGTGCACATGCCACGGCTACGCAGGCATATGCGGCGAGCTGCGTCTGTGGCGTGGCGCGGGAGATCGCGACTGCGGGGCGAGCTGCTGCCGGGAGGCGAGCGGGCGCCGCGACCAGGGCGGCGAGCTGCGGCTGCAGCGTGACGTGGGAGCTCGCGACTGTGGAGCGGCGAGCGGGCGGGGCGAGCTGCGACACGGGCGCGGCGAGCTATGGCAACGGGCAAGTGGCGGGGCGGCGAGCGGGCACGGGGGTGGGCGAGCTGTTGGCGAGTTGGGCGCACAGGCCGACCCATTCGAAAAAGAGGACATGTCTAATATGCGTTTGGCCCCGTTGGGCGCACAGGTAAACCCATTCGAAAAAGCGGACACGGACGGACGAACGATCCAAACGGACAATAAACGAACAAAATCGATGTCCGTTTATGTCGGCCAGTTGGAGTTGCTCTAAAACTCGAGGCCCCTAAAACTTCTTCTTCTAACATTCGTCTATTCAAAGTCACTTATGATGGTTTCATCCTGGATCCTCCTAATGGTTATGTGAAGATGAACATAGACACCGAGCTTTGTGAGCAAGACAACAAGGCTGCGATGGCGTCGTCTTCAATCACACCACACCCCTCCCAACGGACACACATAGTTTAGTGTGCATACTATGGGCAGATTGTGGAGGAAATTACAGCAAGAGTAAATATCTTCAAAAGAGGCGCACAGGCTGTAAAATATGTTGGAAGCGTTGAACCCTTTGTCGCGGGCTGCATTGGTATATATTGGGCACAAGTCTTGGCATACAAGTTACGGAGAGATCGATCGATCGAGAGATCGTTACAGAAGATACAGGAGATAACGCTACGAGGCAGAGAAGAAGAGATAGAACAGGAGTACAAGTTTAAATGACAAAACCTATCTCTATACGACTATTCTAACACTCCCCCTCAATCTAAACCTCAAGGAGCTTTGCCAAGGTTGAGATCGTATGTAAACTTTTCCAATCCTCTCACAGTAAGCGGTTTTGTAAACCCATCTGCAAGCTGATCTCCTGTAGGAATGAACTTGATCTCAAGCAACTTCCGAGCCACTCTTTCTCTGACAAAATGAAAGTCCACCTCAATGTGTTATGTTCGTGCATGAAAAATTGGATTCGCTGAGAGATAGGTTGCCCCAATATTATCACACCATAGTCTCGTAGCAGTAGGAGCTTTAATACCAAGCTCATAAAGAAGTGTCTGAATCCATATTACTTCAGCTGTAGCATTAGCCAAGGCTTTATATTCAGCCTCTGTACTTGATCTTGAGACAGTAGCCTGTTTTCTTGCGCTCCATGACACAAGATTTGTTCCCAAGAATACAGCAAAACCACCTGTAGATCTTCTATCATCAGCACATCCTGCCCAGTCTGCATCTGAATAAGCAGTTACAAGAAGAGAAGAAGACTTGGTAATTGGAAGTCCAAGACCTTCTGAGTGCTTAAGATACCTTAGAATTCTCTTAACTGCAGTCCAATGAGTGGTTCTAGGTGCATGCAGGTATTGACATACCTTCTTGACTGAGTATGAAATATCAGGACGAGTAAGGGTTAAATATTGCAAAGCACCTACAACACTCCTATAATTTGTTGCATCCTTTGGTGTAAGAGCTTCTCCACTTTCTACTGTGGGCATTTCTGAGGTAGAAATTGGTGCACTAACCGGCTTGCAATTTTCCAAACCCACTCTTCTGAGAATATCAGTGGTGTATTTTTACTGTGAGAGAAGTATGCCATCTTTAATTCTCTTCACTTCTACTCCAAAGAAATAATGAAGATCACCCAAATCCTTGAGGGAAAATTCCAACTTTAAATCCTTAAGCAAGCAAGTATTAGATTCTGCACTTGAACTAGCAACAATTATATCATCAACATAGACAAGCACAAAAATAGTAGCACTCCCTTTTCTAAAAAAGAACAATGAGGTATCTGCCTTGGATGGTATGAACCCAAGGTGTTGCAACTGCATACTCAACCTGGAATACCAAGCTCTTGGTGCTTGTTTTAAGCCATATAATGCTTTATCCAACTTACAGACATACTGTGGTGTGTTGTGATCCTCATAAGCTGGTGGTTGCCTCATGAACACTTCTTCCTCAAGAACACCAAGAAGAAACGCGTTCTGAACATCTAGCTGTCTTAAGCTCCAACCTCTGGAAATAGCAATAGACAAGACAAGTCGAATAGTAGCAGACTTAACAAGAGGACTAAAAGTATCTTCATAATCAATTCCAAATCTCTATTTAAAGCCTTTAGCAACTAATCCGGCCTTATATCTGTCTATGCTTCCATCAGACTTTCTTTTTATCTTGTATACCCACTTACAATCAATAATATTATCTCCATCTTTTGGTGGTACCAAGTGCCAAGTTTTGATTTTCATAAGTGCATCATATTCATGGTCCATAGCTTCTTTCCAATCCTTATTAGCAAGAGCATCATGCAAATGAATTGGTTCACCAGTAGTAGTAAGAAAGGCTCATTTGATTTTGTCATACCTAATTGTACCATCATTGTACTGTTTTTCTTTCACAATACCTGACCAATACCTTGTTTGCCGGAGAAAGGGCGTAGAAGACACGGGAGGAGCCGCTGTGGATGGTTGCACAGAAGATCCTGGTAAAACCTCATCTGCCATAGAGGATCCCGCCGGCTCCCGACCCGATGCAGGGAACAAATCAGCCAGCTCCTGATCTGAGGTGGATCCTGGCGTCTGGACAGCCGCGGGCTCAGGCGCGCACCCGCGCGCGACCACTGTGGGTCTAGGCACGCGCCCGCGGTTGGCCGCTGTCGGGGCCTGCGGCGACGTGTTAACAGGGGATTCACCCCCTCCCGCACCTGCGTTGGCGACTGAATCGGAGCAAGGAGGCGTGGCGCGAGGCGATACGGCGGGGCTAGTGGGCTCCACCCTAGCGGCGTGGTCGGCCACAGGCCCACGTGAGGCCAGGCCCACGGGCGAATCTCCATGGGATCATGTGCTGACAGTAGCAGCAGGCTGCGCGCGCGAATCCGCCTGGGATCGCGTGCTGTCAGCCGAATCAGCAGCGTATTCCGCGCATGTTCTGTCTATTTCCTCACACATAAAATGACGGTTCAAATTAGCACAAATATCAGCCGAATCAGAATTTCCTTGGGATTTTTGCACATGATCAAGTTTAGTTAATTCCCCCCCGTGATCAGAAGGTGCAGTAGGATCTGGTAGAAGTGCTATTTCAGCACGAAGTAAAGCTCCCGCATTAGGTTGAACTTTGGCAAAAGGAAAGAGCGTTTCATCAAAAAAAACATCACGTGAAATATAGATGCGTCCAGTGGATATTTCAAGACATTTATACCCTTTATGAAGGTTGCTATAACCAAGGAAGACACACTGAGTGGATCGGAATTCAAGCTTGTGGTGATTGTATGGACGCAAATTGGGGTAGCAAGCACACCCAAATATTTTATGGTAGTTATAGTCAGGTTTTTGATGATACAAACGCTCTAATGGAGTTGAGTTGCCAATGACTTTGCTGGGAAGCCTATTGATGAGATAAGTGGCGGTAATAAAAGCTTCATCCCAATATTTGAGAGGCATGAAGGCATGAGCTAAGAGAGAAAGGCCAACTTCAACTATGTGGCGATTTTTGCGCTCAGCAGAGCCATTCTGCTGATGGGCATGGGGACATGACACATGATGCTCAATCCCAATGCTACGGAAGAAGGAGTTGAGTTTCTCATACTCCCTTCCCTAGTCACTTTGGACTGAAAGAATCTTTCGATCAAATTGTCGTTCAACAAGTTTTTGGAACTCTTGGAAGATAGAAAAAACTTCAGATTTATATTTAAGCAAATAAATCCAAGTAAACTTGCTGTAATCATCAATGAAACTGACATAATATTTTTTTTCTTCCAAAGGAATCTCGGGCATGGCCCCAAACATCACTGAAAATAACCTCTAAAGGAGCATGAGACACACTATGAGACTTAGGATAGGGAAGCTGATGACTCTTAGCACATTGGCAAGCTTCACAAACATACTCACTAATGGAACTATGTGACAAAGGAAGATTGTCTTTATTGACTACTTGTTTGACGATGACCGATGATGGATGTCCTAAGCGTTGATGCCACCTTTCCAGGGAGGGTTTGATGACGGTGTAGACTTGACGACACCGACGACTAAGTGCTCCGGATGTGATGGGGTAGAGGCCCCCAATGCATCTACCGTGATGGAGGAGTTCCCTCGTTGCCCGATCCTTAATGAAAAAATAACGACGGTGAGTTTCAAAAAAGACATTATTATCGGTGGCTAGACGATACATGGATGCAAGGTTTTTATCGGCTTGTGAAACATGAAGGACATCCTTAAGAACAAGATCACGTTTAAGGTTAGGGGAATTAATTGAAGCTTGACCAATGGGGAAAATATCCATACCTCATCCGCTTGCGGTGTGGATCTGATCAGCGCCGTGGTACCTCTCGTGATGAGCAAGCTGCTCTAGTTCATTGGTAACGTGGTCAGTGGCGGCAGAATCAACGTACCAGACGCCGTCGCCTCCCTGTTCACGCATGGCAGCAGCAACATGGCGAGCATCACGTACAAAGTTCTCGTCAAAGCGATGCCAGCAGTCCAGAACCTCATGGCCAGACTTCTTGCAGAGCTGGCAGCGCGGGCGAGGGCGAGCGGAAGGGGGCGGCGACCATTGTTGGAGTTGAAGCCGCAGCCGTTGTTGTTGTTGGAGTTGTAGCCGCTCCCATTGGTGTAGCCGTAGGCGCCACCAGAGCGAGCGTCGTCGCCTTGATGGGCACCGCGTCCGCGGCCACCGCCACGATTCTGCCCCTGGTGACCGCGCCCACGGCCGCGGCCACGGGACGCGGAGTTAGCGGACGACTGCCGAAGATCGCCGCCATGAAGGAGGGTGAGGCGGGCATCAAAACTGAGGAGATGTATGTACAACTCCTGGACGGTGATGGGTTCCACACGAGCGGTGAGTGCAGAAACTACCGGATTGTACTCCATGTCCAAACCAGCGAGGATCTTGGAGACGATTTCCGGATCGGAGAGAGCCGCGATAGTGCACGCGACTTCATCAATAAGGCTCTTGATCCTGCCAAGATAGTCAGACATGGTCATGTTACCTTTTTTCAGGTTGGTCAGCTCGATGCGGGTGTTGATGGCTTGGGCTTGACTCTGGGCAGTGAACATGGCATGGATGGTGCTCCAAACTTCGGCCGGCGTCTGTAGCATCACGACCTGAGCGAGGATATCGCGGGAAAGAGATCCCATCAAATACCCTTGAAGTTGTTGCTGTTGGGCGTGCCAGAGGGATCGGGCGTAGTTGAAGACTTGTTCTTCCTTGCCGTCCTTGGTCACGGTGAGGGTGGCCGGCGGTGGCGGGCTCGTCCTGTCGAGGTGGTGTTCCATCTGAGCGCCTTTGATCTGAGGCAGCACAATGGCCTTCCATAGCAGGAAGTTTCCCCTCGTGAACTTCTCCTGTGGTGGCGATCCGAGAGACCCAGCGGTGGTGGAGGTGGAGGAAGACGATGCGAAGGTAGAGGATGACGAGGTGGTGAGCGCGCCGGACGTGCTAGACAACAATGCGGCAGCGGTGGTCGACATGATCTCGGTCGCAGGAGGAAGATAGGTATAGTTTTGGGAGGTAGCTAGATGCGATCTATCATCTATGAGGAAGAGGCTCTGACTACCATGTAAAATATGTTGGAAGCATTGAACCCTTTGTCTCGGGCCACATTGGTATATATTGGGCACAAGCCTTGGCGTACAAGTTGTGGAGAGATCGATCGAGAAATCGTTACAGAAGATACATGAGATAACGCTATGAGGGAGAGAAGAAGAGATAGATCAGGAGCACAAGTTTAAATGACAAAACCTATCTCTATACAACTATTCTAACACAGGCTAGCGCACTCTTCATAGAAAGATGAGGTTGCTCACCGTGTGTGGTGGACAACTACACCTAGTGGCCTTTGTATCTCATAGTTTACTTTAATAAACTAGGTAATTGCCCGTGCGTTGCAACGGGTATATCTATTATAATAGTTGAATACCAAGACCAATCTTGTTTTCATCTTTTTCTTTTTCTTTCACCCACTATCTTCATTTCTCCGCCTACTCAATCCAAGTTCGCCACCTTAGTCAATGATGCATCTCGCTCATAATCTATCCCTCCACCCCTACTCAAACGTACACTTTAATTTTCTAAGGATGACAATGCCTCATATTTTGCTTCTATTATTGGGCATCCAACCAATTCATGTCGCCGTATTACCACAAGACTATAGGTGCATTATATTGGCCACCACATTAGAGGGAAATAATGTCATGGAAATCGATCAATCATAGTCACATGACAAACCGAGTTCTAATATAGCTTTTGAGCCATTTATTTTTCATATACATTTACTGTAATCAAGTAAGAATAATTAAATAGTGGTTCCTTTTTTAGCAGAAATGTATTCAACATTGTGAGGATCGATGGCAAGGAACTTTGACCCTTATTACCTAAGATCTACCCTACGGGCCTTAAGATATTCAAATACAATGTTGTGTCATTGCTTAAGATATTCTTTGTAGTACACTTTATCCAAATACAATAGTATGCAATTTAACAATGAATTTTTTTACCAAAAAATTGAACAAAGCTTGTTAAAATCATTTTCATGAACCAAATAGATGCATACTCATCTTATAGTACAAGGAAATTTTGAATTAGGCATTTCTTATAAACTTACAAGTACACTGAAAAGTTCCCGCTGATCACAAAGTTGTTGTGCCGGCCAAGCTCCTCCAGTTTTGGGCTCGCTACCGATGATGCAAAGGTTATCCCTCTCTCCATATTTCATAAACATAATTATGTAGAGATCATGCTTAGCTTCTTCAAATGCTTGCACTAATTAGAATGAGAATTTGTAAAGAAATGTCCAAGTCTTGGATTTAACCATGCTACATGCACGGAAGAGTGAAATTTCTCTGTCGCATCAATCATACATGCATATGTTTTTCAATTAAAAACACAAAAAAACTTATCTTGTTGCCGGAGGTGAACCCTTGTTTCCTGTTGATTGCCATCTCGGAGGAGTTCCATACAATTGCATCAAACAACATGAGATTCTTCACTGAACTTATGCGCTAGTTGTGGTGCAAGAGTCATGGCACATTCCCTGCTGCAGAAAATATGAAGCATAGTGATCCATTTTCTATTGATCGCGGTGCAATGGACGACACGTTCCGTAGTGCCCCAGCGTTAGGAGGGAGATCGGGAGGAGAGTTGGGGAGAAGATTTTTACTGCATGCAGGAGCTGCACGATTTCCTTGGTTGTGTCCGCATGAGATCCTGGTAAACATCACAAAGCTTTCGCCGCGTCACGACCTCAGGCTACCAGCCAAGGGAGACCTCTAGGTGGAAGAGGCACCGGCCATTCACAATTTGATCCACAAGAGTTAGTAGTTCCTCCATGCGAAGCACCAACCACAAAAAAAGGAACAAAGATAATTCACACTCTAAAGGAAGCACGCACCAAACTCAACAGGATCCGACTGAATTCTTCGTAATGACAGCCTAGTGCACGTCGACGTACTTGATGCAGTCTGCAACCTCCTCGATCTGTGGAAGAGCCACGACGATCTGCTCTAGCGCCAACGCCGGCCGCCTCCTTGAGGCCTTCATCCGCACTCCCTTTACGCGCGGGGCCGGGCGCCTCCTTGAGGCCTTTGTCCGCACTCCCCTTTACGCGTGGTTTGCTTCTAGGATGTTCTTGGCACGCTCGAGCATGACGTTCCCGAGACGTCGCTCATTGTCCGCCTCCACGACAGGACCGACATGCGTCTGTGGTAAGATCCCGTATTATGTCGCACCACTTCGTCCATCCCTCCCCTCACGATATATTCCACCCTTCCACCAATTTTCTCCCCTCTTGGTTTTCCATAAAAAGAAATAATTTTTACCTGGCCGGACTAACCCAATCTTTGGTAACACAATCAATTTGCATGTGGTAATCAATCTCTTCTTTGGTAACGCAAATCACGCAATAAATTTATGTATGCTATAATGGCCCTCCCTCGTCTCTCGTATTTTCCATCCATGCGCTGCAATCTACGTGACAAGGGAGAAAATTGATTGAAAGAAGGAAGGAAATTGATGACCGTTTCACTGAAATAAGGAAGGAGAGATTGATCACCATTTGATTGAAAAAAGGAAAGAGTTTGATGACCATCATGAAGAATTGATTGCGTCTGGTTACCTTACGTGATGTGGATAGAACTGGGAACCGGCAGGGAGAAAACAGGTGGAGGGGGGAAAGAAAATCGCTACAGGGGAGCGTACGAGAGGTTGGACGAAGAGCGGGCGACGTAAGAGGGGAAACGGAACGCTCTGTTTCTTTTAGGTAGCAGAGAAGAGATAGGTATGTTTCTCAAAAAAATAAATTATGACAATCTCATCCAAACAATTTAAACTAAGATGATGTAAAAACAGAAGCATGGATATGCACGTCGTTTTAACAAGTACTCCTACTAAATATTATAATTTTACCGAGTGATCACCAAAATAATGGTGTTGCTTTCCTGCATGAATTTAATATGATAAGAGAGAAAGAGAAACGAAAACCTAAGTGTACGTATCCATACACGCCCGAAGCTCTTGAGAAAGTAGATCGTTAGGCCCTTCACCCTTGACTCCTATAAATACTTGTAATAGTATCACTAGTAGAAAACGGGCCTTTAGTGCCGG
>NC_057795.1:679896287-679898500 GCF_018294505.1 Triticum aestivum | reverse complement strand
TCCCGGTTGTGTTACGAACCGGGACTAAAGGCCCTCCACGTGGCTGCTGTCTGGAGCTCGACCTTTAGTCCTGGTTGGTAACACCAAACGGGACTAAAGAATTTTTTTTGAATTTTTTTTTCGATTTTCAAATTTCTAAATTATTTGTGTTTAATCTCTAATCATCCCTCATCACTGCTCAATTTAATCTCTAATCTCTAATCATCCCTCATCATTTCAAATTGTCTAACTTCCCGGCTAGTCACCCATCCTCTCACTGCTCTAGTCTGAGCACACTTAACTTCCGAGTGCCATTCCCCCTTGTTTCCAAGTCTGCACTTGTTGTTTTCCTAACAATAGTAAAATGTCAATCATATTAACCCTTACGAGTTGAAGTTGATCATGAGGTCACATGTTACACCGTTTGAGTTTGAAACTATTATTCCTAAAACCAATAATTATTTAGTAACACTAGTATTTCTTGATTAAGTAGTTTGATCATAGTTTGACCATAGTTTGACCACAATTTGACCATAGTTTGACCACAGTTTGACCAGATTTGACCAAAATTCAAAAAAACTGAAATAATTATTTAGTAAAACTTATATTCTTGAATAATTATTTAGCAACACTAACATTTCTTGAATAAGTAGTTTGATCATAGTTTGACCACAGTTTGACAAGATTTGACCAAAATTCAAAAAAACTGAAATAATTATTTAGTAACACTAATATTCTTGAATAATTATTTACTAACACTAATATTTCTTGAATAAGTAGTTTGACCACAGTTTGACCAAAATTCAAAAAAACTGAAATTTGAGCATAACTTTTTTTCCTTTTAGAATTTGAGGATTATAAAAAATTGCAATACGGCCTATGGCGGTCAAAATCGGATGCGAATTTTGCGCTGAACATTTTGATATATTATACGTTTTTTCCGACATTCTATGCAAAAGATATAGGCGTTTTACTTTTTCATCACATGTTTTTGCAAAACGTGTCCAAATTTATGTTTTTTAATTTTCCTAACTAGTAGATCTAGTAACATAACTACATCTCGAAGGATTTTAATTTTTGAAGTTTTTATCATTTTCTTTTATTTTTTTCAAAACTAAAATGGCGATACACGGGGAGGGGGGGGCGTAGAGTTTGAACCCCTTTACTCCCGGTTTGAGACACGAACCGAGACTAAAGGGTGTCTAAATAACGAACCGGGACTAAAGGGCATCACACCCTTTAGTCTCGTGTCTCAAACCGGGACTAAAGGTCTAGTCTTTAGTCCTATACCTTTAGTTCCGGTTTGAGATACGAACCGGGACTAAAGGGCATCGCACCCTTTAGTCCCACCTTTGAGACACGAACCGGGACTAAAGGGCATCGCACCCTTTAGTCCCAATTCGTGTGTCAAACCGGGACTAAAGGTCTAATATTTAGTCCCGGTTTGAGATACGAACCGGGACTAAAGAGCATCGCACCTTTTAGTCTCGGTTCGTGTCTCAAACCGGGACTAAAGGGCATCGCACCCTTTAGTCCCGGTTCGTGTCTCGATCCAGGACTAAAGGTCCCATTTGAACCGGGACTAATGCCTTTCCGACGCTCTAGCCGCTCGAACTCGTAATGTAACCGGGACTAACGTGTACATTAAGAATGGTCGAAAGCCCTGTTTTTTACTAGTGTATTCAGAGTTGGATTTGCCATGAAACAAAATTACTAGAAAACTAAGAACTGAACAAATTATCAACATATAGACTGAGACAAAAGGATGGATCGATCTCCTCACTGTTTGGCCTCCAAGCTGTGCGACAGCGTCGAAGAATCGGTCCCGGAGGTAGGACTTGGGTCGATGAGGAACCACCTGGACGAGGCCGAGTTGCCAGCAAAGGCGGCAAGCCAGAAACGAATGCATTATGGCACACGGCGGAGACAAGAATCGCAAGCGCGCAATGTTTGCGAGCGGCAAGAGCGACGAAACGATCCGCGTGTGGTCTGCGGCCGTGCGACGCACGTTTTACTATCCCTAGCAATCAACACTTTGGGCCTAGCCCATCTCGATCACTCCATTCATTTTTTCCGGCCGGAGCCCCGAAAAGGAGCGTGATAGTATCGTGCCTGGAAACCGATCGAGGCTTAGATAAATAGAGAGAGGGAGAGAAAAGATAGGAGAAAAGAGAAGAGACAGATAAACCCTATTACGATGGCGATGTCAACGGCGACCCGGATGATGCGCCTTC
>NC_057795.1:679894019-679895598 GCF_018294505.1 Triticum aestivum | reverse complement strand
CGCGCGCCGCTCCTCCGCCTTCTGCCTCCTCCGCTCCAGCCGCCCGGACCCGCCGCAGCTGCAGGGCCTAGGGTCCAGCTGCCGCTGGTACAGGGGAGCCACCGCGGCGGTCGGCCCGCTGTCGACCCCTGTGAACCTGGGCGTGAGCATCGTGCCGGAGAGGAAGGTGTTCGTGGTGGAGCGCTTAGGCATGTACCACAAGTCTCTCTCCTCGGGGATTCACTTCCTCGTGCCCGGCATCGACCGCATCGCCTACGTCCACTCGCTCGAGGAGGAGGCCATCCAAATCCCGGACAACCCTGCCATCACAAAGGATGGCACCTTGATCCAGATCGGAGGAGTGCTCCATGTCAAGGTCATCTCTAACCCCTAAACCCTAGGAAGCTTGCTTAGCTTACAAACTGAATCGATTGAAATTGGCTTGTGCAGATTGCCGATCCCTTCCTTGCTTCCTACGCCATAGAGAACCCCATCTATGCAGTCACCCATCTCGCGGAGTTTGTTGCAGGCAGTGAAATTTGCAAGATTACCCTTGACAAGACTTTTAAGGAAAGAGACACGCTCAACCACAACATCATGGTACCTACTACTATCACACCTCTCTCTCTCGTAAATGTCATGGTCCTACAACTCATCTAACAAATTGTTTTGTCTTGTTTCTCTATCTGCAGAAGTCAATCAATTACGCATCATGCGAGTGGGGTGTCAAATGCCTCAAATACAACATACGTATGGTTTTTCCTTTTCATCGTGTGAATGGGGTGTCAAATGTCGTAATACGGCATCTCTATTCCATTACTAATAAACTACAAACTGTCCACTTTTAGGCATTACTCCAACAGAGGGAGCTAAGAAAGCCATGGAGATGCAGCTTGAAGCAGAATCTATGATGGAAAGGGTGAAGAAAGCAAAGGGTACGTGACATCTCTTTGGCTCTGTTTTATCATCTTGCTCTGAACATTGCCAAATTTCTTGCTGCTGCCCTGCTCAGCTTGTGAAAATACTACACTTCTTGTACTGCTACATGCATAATACTCCCTCCGTCCCAAAATTCTTGTCTTATATTTGTCTAATCTAAGACAAGAATTTTTGGACGGAGGGAGTATGAGGAAATCATGTTCTTCTGCCTTATGGTATACATACAGTATTCTAACATTAGTTAATGTCAATGTCTAACCATACATGTAGCATTATCTTTTTATTATGGTGACAGAACTATGACTTTCACTTGTAAACATGCTGTCGGGCACACCACCCGGACCATGAAACCTGATCGCCTCCTGTGGAAGTGGACTTCGAGCGGATTTTACTCTGTGAAATCCTGCTATCAGGTCACCTTCCAGGGTTCGACCCACAACAGCTCCTGGAAGTTCTGGGCGTCCCCTCATGTGCGCTTCTTCCACTGGCTTGCTGATCAGGATCGGTGTTGGATGACCACCGACCTCCTTGCGCGCCGCGGCCTCCAGCCCCACACCTCGTGCCTCCTCTGCTGCTAGAGCCCCGAGAGATGTACCACCTACTGCTCTGTTGCCTGTTTTACAGACAGGTTTGGCACGAGATACTCGCCTGGCTCCGCATG
>NC_057795.1:679893066-679893901 GCF_018294505.1 Triticum aestivum | reverse complement strand
GCCGCGGAACCATGATGCTTCCCTTCTGAACTGGTGGTGCGCTTCTAAACAGCGCACCCTGAAACCCATGCTCAAAGGCCTCGCCTCCATTGCCTTGCTCACCCCATGGATGATCTGGAAACTCCGTAACGACTATGTCTTAGAGGGCGCCCAGCCTTCAGTCAGCAACCTTGTTGCTAAAGGACGAGGCGACGCTTTGGGCTAGAGCTGGCGCTTCCAGGCTTTGCGACACTCTGCCCCAGACCTGGGATGTACATTAATTTTTCTGCATTTTTCACTCCCTGTACATCTTAGGAGGATTGTAATTTGAATTCTGCCTTTTCAATGAAAAGAAACGCAGAAGTCTCTTTGCGTTTTCTCGAAGATAATAATAATAATAATAATAATAATGCATCATGTATTGTTCTGAATATCTCTCTGTTTTGGATGTATTTTTCCTCATTTGAGGAGATTGAATCTGAAGCAGTTATACATAAGGGAACTTAAATTATGTCTCGCTGATCGCTCACTCAACACACAAGTTTTAGATACATACATCTTATGGTTATGAATTTCAGGAAACATCAAGTATTGTCACCCCTGCATTTTAGCAGAAATATTCAGTTCTACTGTTCATAGTATTACATGAAGAACTGTTTGGATTACAGTGACCCAGTTCACAAACTGAATATCTTTTTGTTTCTAGCATTACTTGCTTGAATATATTGTGATTGTACCCCCTCTTGTCTTGTAAATCTGAAAGTGTTGCATCTTGGGCAGTTGGGCTTATGCTTGTTGTTTTTCAATGTGGACATCAGGTGAAGGTGAAGCGATTCTTGCCAGGTTTGAAGCGACA
>NC_057795.1:679888767-679892794 GCF_018294505.1 Triticum aestivum | reverse complement strand
CAGCCCGCAGTTTTGCCAGAAGACCTCGATGATCTGTCTCGTAAGATGCCATCCATCAGTGACATGGGCGGCGTCCTGTCAGATGACAAGGATCCACTGCCACACCCCAAGCAAAAGTAGCTGCAAATCTTGGTGCCGATAACTAACTTGCTGTATGTAATGCAACTGGATCAGCAAGGATGGTTTTTGAGTCTGGAAGTGAAGATTTCCATTTTGACGTGCTAATGGGGCCAGGATGAAACACTTTGTTACCTAGTTGAGAACAAACCTTTGTGTATATTAATCGACGGTGCTACATGTAGAAGACATCCCAACACGAGTATCAATCCCTTGTCGTGACTTTTATTTCATGAGATTTTGTTGGTGTAAGGGATGACACAAGTTTAAACGGAAGTAAATTTACTTGCTGTTGCAAACATAGAATTCTTTTCGGCCTGATATATCTGATACTATCTCATATGTGAATTGCTAATGCTGGGTTAGCTTTAGATTTGCATAAGTAGAGTTTATATATTTGGTTCAGAGTTCTTTTTTATGAATAGTTTTTGTTTTGCCAAATTTTTATGAACAGACAATTCTCAGAACCGCTTTAAAGGTCATCAATCTTGTATGCTTAAAATTAAGAATCGTGAATAATGTAGAGATATTCTATTTTTTTCTTGTTTTGTTGGGAGTATGTGCTCACACATTCCAAAAGTGAGGTGCCTGTTCTTGGCTGCTCCTCAGCCGATGCGACATTCGAAAAGTGCAGTGTTTGTTCTTGGCTGCTCCTTTGCCGATGCGTTGGGTGTGACAATTGTGCTTAATTGCCAACTGGTTTCTTTCCCCTTTAAGTACCTTGGTGTTCCTATTTCCCCTTTCACCCTCTTTTCTAAGGATTTTTCCTTCTCCTTTCTTAAAGTTGCTAATTTCTTTCAGAAAAAAAGTTGCTAATAGAGTCTTCCCGTGGAGGGGTCGGTATTACTGTTCTGCGGGTAAGGTGTGCCTCACCAACGCCTGCTCGTCTTCGCTTTTCGTATGTTTGTAATTGTAATGGGGTTTTATCACCTCCCTGCCGGCTCCCAAGATGGTTTTGATAAGCACGGAAGTGGGTTCTACTGGAATTCGGCTGACAACAAAAGTAAATAATGTCTGGTTAAATGGAAACTAATGTGTAGACCAAAAAGCCTTGGGGGGCTTGGTATTTTAAACACTGCTATTATGAACAAATGTTTAATTATGAAATGGTGGTGGTGTATTCTGACCATAGGCTCTAGCACCCTCTAGTTTTACCTTCTCAAAGGCAAGTATTTCCCCTCCTCGAGCCTTTGGTGGCTCTCAGGCTGGCTTCAGTTGGTCAAAGTGCGTGATGAACTCAGCACAGGTTAAATTTGTGGTTAATAATGAAAAGTCCACTCACTGGTGGGTTGGCAATGACCCCCTCTATAAAGTCGTTCCTTCCTTTTTTTGTTGTTCCTCGCCGGGCACTTCCATCTCAGAACTTGCTGCTAATAACTGGGATATGGGCTTCTGTCGCTCGTCGTCTCCTGCGGGGTTGGAAGACTCGCATACTTGCCATTATCTTCCCTTCGGTTTAGGTAGATGATGACTCGGTGCTCTGGCCCTAGTCTTCCTCTGCCAAGTTTTTGGGGCATGCTCATGTGCCTCTAAAGATTAAAATATTCTCTGCCGAGCGGCCGGAGGAAACTCCCTGAGGCTGACCAAGTTGGTAAGCGTAATGGTCCTGGTTCCGAATGAGGACTCCATGCAGAAGGAGCGGGAGGAGTGCAACGTCCTCCATGGCGAGCTCCAAAAAAGCAAAGAGTAGCAAGGGCTGCTCCACCATGAGCTCGGAACTCTTAAGACCGACCTTGGGCACCAGGCTACTTTGTGCAAGGGGCACGCGGAGGGGGCGTCATGCCTCCGAAAGGTAAATGACGATGTGTTGACGTAGCTGAGCGAGGCGCACAAGCATTGCGAAGATATGGTTGCCGCGGCTCATCGTGAATTCGTGATACCTAGGTGCTTGGCTCCCTTCTAGTCTCTCTTAGAAATGTTGTCTGGCGCTTATTTTTGCGTGTGATGTGGTGCCAATCCCAGAGATCTATAATAATGACGTTGAAGCCAGGCTCCGAGAGGTCGAGGCCATTGCGGAGAAGATGCAGGTTTTTCTTGGAATGTCGTCGCAACTCTCTTCCGTGGGGAGATCCGGAGCTCTGACCTGACCTCGACAGTGTGTTGGTCCTGCTTAGTAGGTCACCAGGGAAGATGGATGACTGGTTGTTCTCTGCAGCCTTTGAGGGAGCCCGCCAGGTGCTTGCCAGTGTATGGGCGCATAACACGAGCATGGACCTGGTGCCACGGTGGTGAAGTGTGTAGGGTGGGGGGGGGCAAAATTTTGATTCCTTCTTCGAAGAGGTCAGTGAGAACGCTCAGTTCGCCGCTGGGGGCTATGACCTGTAAGAGATTGTCGAGAAGGCGCACAAAGAAGATTAGGGTTCGGTATGAGCTTGTAAGAAAAACCTTGTACATTTTGTCTCGTATGGTTTAATTACAATTTTCCTTCCGTGTTTGGATCTTGCGAAATATTTTACTTGCCTTCAGGATGCCCTTGTTCTACAAAGTCAGCTTTGTCGTTGCTGTGGTATTTGTGAATAGGGAGCCTTTTTTGTGTGGCCCGACATGCTTCTTCCGGCTTGTTGCCTGAACGTAGCCACGGGCTAAGGGTAGTATTCTCAGCACTGTTAAGACCCTATATCGCGATGCAAAAAAGAAAGGGTTAACCGATTACTTGGTTAGGGCTTGAGACCGTTGATCGTGTTTTGCAGGATGGAGGTCAGTTTACCTTGATACGACCCCAGGTATTACCTTGATGCAACCCCCAGGTTCAAAAATAATGATGCCGCCCCCGAGTCCAATAGATACGAGGAAGGCTTCCTTAAGGGGTTCATTATTGCTTTCTTTTGCGTATCTTACCAATCATTCTCAAAGTATCATAACAAAGTGGTTTTGATATGAAGCACTTTTAGGCCCTGTTTGTTTGGGTTTTTGCTTCTGCTTTTGCAGCTTTTTCACTTTGGCCAAAAACCTATAAAAGCTCCTAAATATGTGCTTTTGGAGCTTTTATGGCTTTTGGAGCTCAAATAGGTTATATTGATTCATCAAAAGCCCAAAAAGCTTTAAAAGCACCTATTTAGGAGCTTTTATGGCTTTTTAGCCAAAGTGGAGAAGCTGCAAAAGCAAAAGCAAAAGCCCAAACAAACAAGGCCTTATTCATTATTTATACATGATCGAGCTAAGTTATTAGAGCACACTTGTAAGATACCCGTGCTACGCTATGGAACCACATGAAATGTAGTGGAATAACAAAATTACAAAGCGAAATGTACTATACTGAGATTTTTGTAGAGAGAATGTTATGCTCTAGCCACATAAAAAGGGTCTTTGTACAATGACGCTACAAACATAACAGTTACATGGAGCCACACACCAGCTCCACTATGATCTTACTCCACAGAGACTAAAAATGTCTTTGTACAGTTGATTGACAGTGAGAACTGAGAAGAGCATTGGTGGAGTCCCTCTTCTGGACTTTCTTCTCTTTGTTGCTTCCATGGTCAAGTGGCCCCGATGATTTCTGGTTGTCCCTCTTTTGGTTGTTGCTTCCATGGTCAGGTGGCCCCGTGTGCGGCGATTTCCTGTCATCATATGATGTGTTTCCGATGAGAAGGCCGGCGGCGGAAAAGGACGCGACACAAAACACGTTGGCGAGGATGCGGCGGCGGGGTGGCTGGGACGACGAATGTGTATCTCCTCCAAACTGTTAGAAAGGGAGAGAGGGATTTGGTGGAATTATTCGTTGTATTGCTTGAGCCTCGTGGGCATATATATAGGAGTACAATGATCTACTTGAAGTACAAGACAAGCCAGAACAAATCCTAGTCTATCTCGTCTTTCCTAATAAACATTATACTCAACATCCCCCCGCAGTGACAACGGTAGCGACACAGACAGTGAGACTGGAGAAGAATCCGAAGGCAAGCCGACG
>NC_057795.1:679878695-679888116 GCF_018294505.1 Triticum aestivum | reverse complement strand
GTAACAGTCGACGCATCGCGGAGTCGTGACTGGAGTGGCAACCGACGAGGTTGCTCAAGCAAGGCGATAGCCCTTTGTGCCGTTTGTCGAGGTAGCCGAGAGCGTGGGTGGTGGAGCCGTGGTCGAGGTAGCCGTGCGAAGAATGTCGTGGTCGATGTCGAGTCGGGGTAGCCGGTGTCGAGAAAGTCATCGTGGAGCCGCGGGCGCAAGGAGGCGCCGAGTTAGTCATGGGCGCAGTGGTGTCGAAGTAGTGATGCGCCAGGAAGTAGATGATGTTGACGACGCGTCGCGCCGGGGTTGCCAATCCCGGGGACACATCGTAGACGAAGGCACGCGTCGGTGTTGCCAGCACCGGGCATGCGTAGACGGACGAAGACGAAGTTGACGAAGCACCGCACCAGGCTTGCCGGGCCCGGGGACACGTCGTGGACGAAGGCACGCGGCGGTGTTGCCAGCACCGGGCATGCGTAGACAGAGACCTGCACGAGCTGTACGCCATGTCGAAAAAGTCGGAGAGGCCAGCAGAGAAGGACTCGACAACGGTTGCGGCGCCAATCGGCACAGGGCCAATGTCGCCCGCGGTTATCGGAGTAGATGAAGCGGTCGGGGTAGATGACGACGACGCTGGCGACGGGCTTGTGCTGGACGAAGACAAAGGAGGTGGACGGGCGGCTGCGGCGGCTACGGGGGTAGTGGCGGCGGCTACAAAAGAAGAGCGGCGGCGACGGCCTGACGGCGGCGGCGGCGGCTAGGTTAGGAGCGCGGCGACGGTGCTCGAAGTAGGCGAAGAACCCGACATCGTGACCAAGACCGGCGCGGACGGTGGCGTTCCCGCGCCAAAGGAGGTGGTGCGGCGCATGCCACAGGAAGTCGACGCGCGGGGACGGCGGTGGACCGCGGGCCGCGGTGCTACGGCCCGAAGGGGCGACGCAGCGGCGGCGTGCAGGTCGGGGTGACGACGGAAGACCTAGGGACGGTCACAAGGACCGCGGGCGCGGTGCTACAGCCCGAAGGGGCGGCACATCGGCGGAGCGCGGGGTGGTGCAACCGCGTGGACGGCCTCGAGACGGCGGCATGGACCGCGTGCCACGCTCGCTACGGCCCGACGAGGCGACGCAGCGGCGGCGCGAGGGTCGGTGCAGCCACGGGGACGGCCTGGAGCGGACGGCCTCGGGGCGGCGGTAGACCGCGGGCCGCGACACTACGGCCCGAAGGGGCGACGCAGCGGTGACTCGGGTCGGTGTAGCCGGGAGAAGAACCACGGGGCGGCGGCGCTGCGGCCCGACGGGGTGACGCAGCGGCAGCCCGTTGCTCGATCGGCGGAGGGGCGCGCTGAACTCGGAGACGATCTTCACGGGACCTGCGAAGGCGCGCGTAACTGACGGGCCAGGTCGGTCGCGCGGCGTAGATGAGGCGGATCGCGGCGGCGAACGAGTGATCAAGTCGATCGCGCGCGAGGTCGGGGACGCCGCTCGGTGGAGGCGTGGTGGCGGCGGAGTCTGAGATGAAGCCGGCGGCGGCGGACGGTAGGGCGGCTATGATTGGCCGCCGGATGACGCAAGGCCGCCGGGTCGGGGTGATGCAGGAGTCCCGGTCGGAGCAGGGCGGTGACGGCTGGCGTAGATCGACGGGCGGGCCGGCGCGCGGACGACGGCCTTGAGGGCTGCCTGTCACGCGAGGCCGCCGTGTCGGTGAAGTAGCTGTCCGGTTGCGCCGATGTCGGAGTAGAGGCGCGAGGTGTCGACGGCGGCGGTGGGCGACGCAAACCGATCAAGAAAAGATCGGAAAACCAAAAAGTAGACGCCGATCAAAACGACCGGCGAGAGAGAAAAACCCGGATCAAAGGATCGGAAAAAAGACTCTAGGGCAGCCGGCCAACACGGCCGGCGGACGAACCCTAGGTACGGGCGGCGCGGCCCCCGGCGGCGGTCATGGAGGCCGACCGCCCCAGGGGCGGCGCGCAAGTGCGGAAGCGACGGCGGCTAGGGTTTAGGATCGACTTGCGGTAAATACCATGTTAGAAAGGGAGAGAGGGATTTGGTGGAATTATTCGTTGTATTGCTTGAGTCTCGTGGGCATATATATAGGAGTACAATTTACTTGAAGTACAAGACAAGCCAGAACAAATCCTAATATATCTCGTCTTTCCTAATAAACATTATACTCAACACAAACCACCGGCTGTTGTTGCCGACCCTTCTCGGCAAGAAGGCAAGAAGATACATGATGCTAGTATATAATATCACGAAACAGTACGCACCGGCGGCGAGGTAGAGGAACTGCGGGCGAGGTTGGCTTGGCCTGAAGAGCAGATAGAGCCAGAAGCATGCGTGGGAGGAAGAGGCCTCCGGAGGGTGCGGAGGTGAAGCAGCAGCCGCGTCGCCATTGCCATGGGGGGGACGTTGTCAGACTCGTTACGTACGTGAGTTGCCGAAGATCGTTGCGTTGTGTCTCGCTTAATTAGCATGGAGTCGTAGATACGTATGTATATATAAGGTTCTTTTATATGGAGTATTGGAGTATATTATAACAAAAGGAAGAAGAAGGTTATATTATAGATGAAAAGAATTCTGCATAAGCATAACAATGACATAAGATTTAGATATGAATATTTAAACACATCTAGAGGCCGGGGTCTTTCCCCTTTTCGAAGAAAAAAAGAAAAAAAATGTAGATGTGATTTTAAAAAACCGTCTTAATAATTCCTCATCGACGGACGTGCGTGACAGCGCTTTGACCAAACAGCCGACACCATACGCCCAAAAGCGGCTGATTGAGTCGGCGAGATCAATGGCGGCGGCGCTCCTGCAGGTGGCGAGGAGGCTTTGCTTCCTGTTGGGGAAAAGAACGGTAGTCTTTTCTCCTATATTTTCGGGCCCTCTCCCTGCTGCCCGCTCTCTCAACCGGTGTTTCCGGCGTGGGGACAAGATCTCCTAGATGCCATGGCCGTTGCTGCCGATTCCTCCATCCTCTTTGCTCCCTAAATAAAATCCCAGCCTTTTCTGTTGCTGACCCCCTCCCCGGCCTGAATTCTGCGCAAATCTCAATCTTTTCTAGCCCAGGCCAAATATCTTCGAGGGATAATCTTAGCTTGCTTCCTTCTGTTTCTTCAGTCAGTCTAAGATCTTGTGATACTGATAAAAAGACCGTAGTCATCATGTATGCCTCTGTTTAATTAGCAGACATGTTTCCGTTCCAGGGCTGGTTTTCTGTTCTGAATCCAGGCCTTGGACCACTTCAGTAGGTTATTGCCTTGAGGGGGTTTTGGGAGGGAATGGATGGCTTTCCTCCCCTCCTCATTAGGGTAGTAATAGCTGCGTAAAAGGGGTGAAGTTTTATGTTACTTCTTTAGTTTCTTCCTGCTTTGTTGTAAGACATGGTGATTTCTCTTAATGGAAATCGGAGAGAATGCTCTTTTTTGTCAAAAAAAAAAATCTTCGAGGGATATTGAAACTTGGAGCAAAAAAATCAGCTTAATTTGTGTGTGGTGCAGGGTCTTTTCGAGCCAACGGCTGCCTAAGAGGATGCCGTGAACCGGGCTGTCCTGGAATCGATCAAGATTGATGATTTCGACGATTATGCTTTGAAGGCCTTCTGGCGTCACCGGCAGGCTGGGCATGCTCCAGGCTTAACCCATGCTCAAGTGACCGAGATTCTCAAGGCAGTGTGTGAGATGCAGAAGAAATATGGCATAACAAGCAAGTGCTCTTTGCTATTTTCTAGCTTTGTGAGGTCGAATCGTTTTGGGTCTTTCCTTCGATTATCAATGTAGTAACTAGAATGGGTTCGGATCTTTGTTGTTTTCTTGCTTTGTAAGGTTTCTAATTCTTCAACGTATTTTGGAGTGTATGCTTTCGTTCTTGGTCTGCAAACATCTAGTTTTAGTTGTAGGTTTTTCTGTAATCGAGGGGCGTGTTTGGTTACTCGCATCATTTTTGCATGTATTGCATGTGTGTCTCACTTGGGTTTGCTTGAAGAAGAACATGGGAAAAATCATCATCTGCACTTCATTTGTTTGCTCCCATCTAGGCTTCCTGCATTAGGGGGTCAATTTTGGCATATGACGTTAGGTGTCCTGCATTGGCTCGGCTCATGCAACTACATGGTGTTTGGTTGTATACATGGGATATGATTAAGAGTTAACGGTTACGTAGAACACGGTGGACTGTCGGACGCTGACGGTGTCCTGGACTAAGGGTGCAAAAACCCGTGCGGTCCGGAGTCCATGGGTCGGGCCGTTGGTCCGCCAATCACTAGAAGGAAGGAATATTGAAGCCACCGTGCGCTAGCCCCACGGTGGGCGCCAACTGTCGTGGACTTAACACAGCAGATACCCTAGCAAAAGGACCTTGGTGTGGAGCCATCGCAACTAGGTTAGATTAAAGGGGTTGAACGTGACAAAGGACACAGAGAGTTTAGCCAGGTTCGACCCCTCTCAATGAGGTAAAAGCCTACTCCTACTTTTGATTGTATTGCTTGGGTTTCAATTCAACAGTGTGTGAGATGCAGAAGGAATATGGCATAACAAGCAAGTGATCCTTGCTATTTTCTTGACCTTACAATATAATGCCTTCGGATTTCTCTCCCTTTGGGTCGAGTTTTTTTTGAATCATTGTAGGTCTTTCCTTCGATTATCAATGTAGTAAATAGAATGAGTTTGTTGGGATCTTTGTTTTTTTCTTGCTTTGTAAGGTTTCTAAATCTTCAACATATTTTGGTGTGTATGCTTTCGTTCTTGGTCTGTGAACATCTAGTTTTAGTTGTAGGTTTTTCTGTATGCTAGGGACATGTTTGGTTACTCGCATCTATTTTGCCTGTATTGCAAGTATGTCTCACTTGGGTCTGTTTGAAGAAAAACATGGGAAAACCCATCATCTGCACATCATCTATTTTCTCCCATTCAGGCTTCCTGCATTAGGGGATCAATTTTGGCATGACGTTTGGTGGCTTGCATTGCCTCCGCTCATGCAACTATACGGGTTTTGGTTGTATACATGAGATATGATTAAGAGTGAACAGCTACACAGAACATGGTGGGCGGTGGCAACCGTGCAAGCAACTAGTTCACCGCGCCACCGCCATCGGACGCAAACGGTGTCCTGGACTAAGGGGCACAAACACGTACGGTCCAGAGTCCATGGGTCGGGCTGTTGATCCACCAATCACTAGAAGGAAGGACTACCGAAGCCGTCAAAACCTGGCGTGATCAAGCCGGAAACCTCCGAAGACTTGACGTGTATTTGTAGGAGTGCTTGATATATCGGTAATAGACCATATGTGTAAACCTAGGTACCCCCGGTGCATATATAAGTCGAGGGGTTTAGTCTTTAGAGGCATGATTACCAGCCTTAGGGTTTAGAACACAATCATACGATCTCGAGGTAGATCATCTTGTACTCGATACTCCATCACATCAATAAAATCAAAGCAAAACATAGGGTTTTACCTCTTCGAGAGGATCCGAACCTGGGTAAACATCTGTCCCCGTGTCCATTGTTAGCATTGTTCCGAGACCCACAACTCGGGACCCCCTACCTGAGATCCGTCGGTTTTAGCACCGACATTTGTGGCCCATGCATGTTCCACTGTGTGGCCAAAAAAGATCAATATCTCGCCTTCAGATCAACAGCAACATCGGCTGCGGTGACATCTTTGTCCCCGGCCAGCCTTTTGCAATCGGCGGCGTCATTCTTCACGCCGATCTAACTGGATGCCTTTTGACGGTGTCCTGGACTAGGGGATACTCACCACGTCGTCTCCCGACCAGTGGATCGGGCCGAGGACCCCCAATGGCGGTTCACTATTGGGCCAGTTCGGACAGTCGATGACATATACGAGGAAGATTCCACAAGACTTGATGATCAAGACAAGGACTCCTCTCCACCGACATAGCCGACTATGACTCTTGTTATCCTAGGCCTCCGGTACATTATATAAGCCGAGGCCAGGTCAGTCGATAGATCACTGTGACATTCATCATCATATCCCTAGGGTTTAGACCATAACATACGATCTCGGGGTAGATCAACTCTGTACTTGATACCCCATCATCAATATAAATAAGAGCAGATGTATGGTTTTACCTCCATTAAGAGGGCCCGAACCTGGGTAAAACATCGTCTCCTTCGTCTCTTGTCACCCATCGATCCAAAATCCACAGCTCGGGACCCCCCTACTCCGAGTTCTGTCGATTTTGACACTGACAATGGTGCTTTCATTGAGAGTTCCCCTGTGAGATCGATGAAGGACCAATGGCCAGCCTGCAGATCAACTACGACGTCGGCATCTTCGTCGTTGGCTTGATTAGTCACCCTGTTCAACCGAGGACTGCGTGTTAGCAAATAAACTAGTGTGACAGGTTCAAGTTCAGGTTAGACGTAGTGTTAGGATTCAGTTTCGTCAGTCTGCAGTTTTTTCGGTGTTCAGTTTCCGTGAAGCCTGAGGACGCGGTATGTGCGATCCCGAGGTTGTAGCTCGCGGTGAGAACACGCCCATGATCGTGGGATGGCATGATCTAATAGATGGGGCACGCCTCGATCCGTCTTTACGTTTTCCAGTGAATAAGAAGAGGAGGAGAAAAGCAGCAGAGTTAGCGCTGCACAAATTTCAGTGTCTTTCGCGTCTCTCTCTCTCTCTCTCTCTCTCTCTCTCTCCATTGACAGGAGCTTTGAGCTTAGAGATAACAATTGGCATCAAAGCGCCTCGTTCGTGATCCAGGGATGACGAAGAAGGACGACATCGGCGATGGCAAGGCACCGCCGACGCCGCGTGCTTGAATCACTGATGGCTCATATCAGGGTTCGTCTGCGCGGCTGGTGCGCGACACCGGCGGCACAGCGTGGCCGATGCTGATGAGGACCAACTACACTGACTGGGTTGTCGTCATGCAGGTCATGATGGAGGGACGACACCATATTTGGGGCTAAGGTAATGCATTGTGGAGTAATTATTAGATGATGGGTTGCTAGAGTGACAAAATCTTAAACCCTAGTTTATGCGCTACTTCGTAAGGGAGTGATTTGGATCCAAAAGTTTAATGCTATGTTTAGATGTATGTCTTCATACTTTTCTCGTAGTTGTGGATGCTTGCGAGGGGGTTAATCATAAGTAGGAGGTTTGTTCATGTAAGAACGGCACCTAAGAATCGGTCTTCCCACATATCAAATTATCAAAGTATCGAACACGAATCAAGGTAGCATGGTGTAAGTGACTAGATGAAATTCCTGTGTGCCCTCGAGAACGCTTTGCCTATTACAAGAAACCACTTTGGCATGTCCTTTGCCATAAAAGGATTGGGCTACCTTGCTGCACTTATTGTTACTCTTGCTACTCGTTCTTGTTACAACTATCCTACTATCAAAGAACTTGTTACAGCTATTTCAGTGCCTGCAGAAACTTCCTTGCTGAAAATTACTTGTGATTTCCTTCTGCTACTCGCTGGGTTCGACACTCTTAATTATCGAAAGGACTACGATTGATCCCCTATACTTGCGGGTCATCAAGTGTCAAATGAGCCGTCAAGTGTGCTCAAAAGCTTCTTCACAACTTCATGCTTAGTGATCTCATGGGTGCCAAGAGCACGAAGCTCATTTATGATATCAGTAAGACGATCAAAGGTGTTTTGGACATTTTCATTGTCAAGCCTTTTGAAGTGGTTGAAAAGATTCTCTGGTGCCAAGAGCACGAAGCTCATTTGTGATATCAGTAAGACGATTCACAGTAAGACGAAGCTCATGGGTGCCAAGTGCAGCCTTGATGAAGATGATCATCTCTTCTTTCTATGCCCATTTGCTAGAGCTGCTTGGTTTGCATCCCCCTGGTTTATTAGGACTGATTCTCTGGTGCAGCAGAATTGTTCCATTGATTATATCATTCATGCCCTTTTAACTATGACTCACCCACATGCAACTGTAGAAAACATTTTCACCTTCCTGTGGTGTCTCTGGAAGGCAAGAAATGATGCTTTATTTTGCAAGAAATACTCTTTTCCTCACCAAATTCAATATGCTTCTCTTACCATTTCCTCTTCACAGATTTTGCAAGACTCAGCCATGGAAGGGAAGCAGAATTCAAAGCCTACCTCTTATGGCCAACTAGAGAATCAAATTTTGCAAGGCTCAACTATAAGATCTGATTTGCTCATTACAGGTACCAAAGTTTACTCCGATGCCTCTTGGCAAAAGAAAAACATTCCTGAAAGAGGTTATTCTCCAGCTACAGGGATTGGAATCTACATTGACCAACCAGGGGACCAACATCATAAGAATATCATGATTCAGGCTTCGGCTAATGATACTCACTCTCCACTTGTGGCAGAAGCTTTAGCTTTGCAACTAGCAACCAAGGTTGCTCGAGTTCTCCAACTTCAGCGAGTCTCTTTTCTCACGGATAATCTTTCTCTTGCAAAGATGGCCGCTTCCAGGAACTTAAGCAGCAACAACACTCTATGGAGATGTCGAAAACTGATTAGTAGCTTTCTTCAGGACACTCATCCACAACATCATGTTGTTTATCATATTCACAGGAATATCAATGGTATTGCTCACAACGCAGCTCATCAGGTTCTCAACTCTAGGCTAGAACCTGTCATTGGTTGTACTCATCCAGCTCGTAGCAATAGCCCTTGTCATACTATGCTCCAGATTCAGAATCTCCAAATTGAGGGCTTTGTAATTCATGCTGTACTCTGCATATGAGTTGAATGAAATCTTGGCACTTGATGGCGCCTTTCTTGTGTTCAAAAAAAAGTAAACAATATAAAAAGTAGAGCATATTCATGCATTTGTTTGAGATTATACCAATTGGGGTCATGAGGCCTAAGCTCCACTTGGCAGCAGGCTGCTCGACCAGCCGAAGAGTTTGGATGCTTTCCCGGGAGAAAGCTGGGAACACTTGTTTCTTTCTCAGCTCCAGGAGCACATCGAACAACTCTTCTTGCGAGGTGCTGGCAAACAGGATATGTGTTCATATTAGTATGATTTCCTTTACAGAGGTGATGTTATCAACATACCATTGTCGGACCTGCTTCTCTGACAATAACTTGAGAACCATGGTCACTTCACCAAGGGTTAAAGAGCCATGAAATGGACTCTCCTGGATGCTCCTGAAGATCCTCAGAGCTTCATCATGGACTTCCTTGGCAGCCTGCTTCTCGGCAATCATCCGAGCGGCTGTTGGCTGGGAAATACCCAGCAACACAAATTGGAAGTAAGGTTAGCGTGGAACAAAGGTGGACAAGCAAAGAGAACGTGATGAATCCATATCGGTATTCCTTCACGGAATTGTATGGCATACTATGAGTATGAGATAACTGATCATGGTATGAATAATACATGAAAACAAACCTTGTCAAAGTTCAGAGCACGCGTCATGCCGGAAGAAAATTGCCATGTTCCATATATCTTTGGTAAAGAGATGAATC
>NC_057795.1:679875179-679877334 GCF_018294505.1 Triticum aestivum | reverse complement strand
GAGCTATGGCAACGGGCAAGTGGCGGGGCGGCGAGCGGGCACGGGGGTGGGCGAGCTGTTGGCGAGTTGGGCGCACAGGCCGACCCATTCGAAAAAGAGGACATGTCTAATATGCGTTTGGCCCCGTTGGGCGCACAGGTAAACCCATTCGAAAAAGCGGACACGGACGGACGAACGATCCAAACGGACAATAAACGAACAAAATCGATGTCCGTTTATGTCGGCCAGTTGGAGTTGCTCTAAAACTCGAGGCCCCTAAAACTTCTTCTTCTAACATTCGTCTATTCAAAGTCACTTATGATGGTTTCATCCTGGATCCTCCTAATGGTTATGTGAAGATGAACATAGACACCGAGCTTTGTGAGCAAGACAACAAGGCTGCGATGGCGTCGTCTTCAATCACACCACGCCCCTCCCAACGGACACACATAGTTTAGTGTGCATACTATGGGCAGATTGTGGAGGAAATTACAGCAAGAGTAAATATCTTCAAAAGAGGCGCACAGGCTGTAAAATATGTTGGAAGCGTTGAACCCTTTGTCGCGGGCCGCATTGGTATATATTGGGCACAAGTCTTGGCATACAAGTTACCGAGAGATCGATCGATCGAGAGATCGTTACAGAAGATACAGGAGATAACGCTACGAGGCAGAGAAGAAGAGATAGAACAGGAGTACAAGTTTAAATGACAAAACCTATCTCTATACGACTATTCTAACACTCCCCCTCAATCTAAACCTCAAGGAGCTTTGCCAAGGTTGAGATCGTATGTAAACTTTTCCAATCCTCTCACAGTAAGCGGTTTTGTAAACCCATCTGCAAGCTGATCTCCTGTAGGAATGAACTTGATCTCAAGCAACTTCCGAGCCACTCTTTCTCTGACAAAATGAAAGTCCACCTCAATGTGTTATGTTCGTGCATGAAAAATTGGATTCGCTGAGAGATAGGTTGCCCCAATATTATCACACCATAGTCTCGTAGCAGTAGGAGCTTTAATACCAAGCTCATAAAGAAGTGTCTGAATCCATATTACTTCAGCTGTAGCATTAGCCAAGGCTTTATATTCAGCCTCTGTACTTGATCTTGAGACTGTAGCATGTTTTCTTGCGCTCCATGACACAAGATTTGTTCCCAGGAATACAGCAAAACCACCTGTAGATCTTCTATCATCAGCACATCCTGCCCAGTCTGCATCTGAATAAGTAGTTACAAGAAGAGAAGAAGACTTGGTAATTGGAAGTCCAAGACCTTCTGAGTGCTTAAGATACCTTAGAATTCTCTTAACTGCACTCCAATGAGTGGTTCTAGGTGCATGCAGGTATTGACATACCTTCTTGACTGAGTATGAAATATCAGGACGAGTAAGGGTTAAATATTGCAAAGCACCTACAACACTCCTATAATTTGTTGCATCCTTTGGTGTAAGAGCTTCTCCACTTTCTACTATGAGCATTTCTGAGGTAGAAATTGGTGCACTAACCGGCTTGCAATTTTCCAAACCCACTCTTCTGAGAATATCAGTGGTGTATTTTTACTGTGAGAGAAGTATGCCATCTTTAATTCTCTTCACTTCTACTCCAAAGAAATAATGAAGATCACCCAAATCCTTGAGGGAAAATTCCAACTTTAAATCCTTAAGCAAGCAAGTATTAGATTCTGCACTTGAACTAGCAACAATTATATCATCAACATAGACAAGCACAAAAATAGTAGCACTCCCTTTTCTAAAAAAGAACAATGAGGTATCTGCCTTGGATGGTATGAACCCAAGGTGTTGCAACTGCATACTCAACCTGGAATACCAAGCTCTTGGTGCTTGTTTTAAGCCATATAATGCTTTATCCAACTTACAGACATACTGTGGTGTGTTGTGATCCTCATAAGCTGGTGGTTGCCTCATGAACACTTCTTCCTCAAGAACACCAAGAAGAAACGCGTTCTGAACATCTAGCTGTCTTAAGCTCCAACCTCTGGAAATAGCAATAGACAAGACAAGTCGAATAGTAGCAGACTTAACAAGAGGACTAAAAGTATCTTCATAATCAATTCCAAATCTCTATTTAAAGCCTTTAGCAACTAATCCGGCCTTATATCTGTCTATGCTTCCATCAGACTTTCTTTTTATCTTGTATACCCACTTACAATCAATAATATT
>NC_057795.1:679874178-679874769 GCF_018294505.1 Triticum aestivum | reverse complement strand
AGGCATGAGCTAAGAGAGAAAGGCCAACTTCAACTATGTGGCGATGTTTGCGCTCAGCAGAGCCATTCTGCTGATGGGCATGGGGACATGACACATGATGCTCAATCCCAATGCTACGGAAGAAGGAGTTGAGTTTCTCATACTCCCTTCCCTAGTCACTTTGGACTGAAAGAATCTTTCGATCAAATTGTCGTTCAACAAGTTTTTGGAACTCTTGGAAGATAGAAAAAACTTCAGATTTATATTTAAGCAAATAAATCCAAGTAAACTTGCTGTAATCATCAATGAAACTGACATAATATTTTTTTCTTCCAAAGGAATCTCGGGCATGGCCCCAAACATCACTGAAAATAAGCTCTAAAGGAGCATGAGACACACTATGAGACTTAGGATAGGGAAGCTGATGACTCTTAGCACATTGGCAAGCTTCACAAACAGACTCACTAATGGAACTATGTGACAAAGGAAGATTGTCTTTATTGACTACTTGTTTGACGATGACCGATGATGGATGTCCTAAGCGTTGATGCCACCTTTCCAGGGAGGGTTTGATGACGGTGTAGACTTGACGACACCGACGACTAAGTGCTC
>NC_057795.1:679866558-679873157 GCF_018294505.1 Triticum aestivum | reverse complement strand
GAGGATCTTGGAGACGATTTCCGGATCGGAGAGAGCCGCGATAGTTCACGCGACTTCATCAATAAGGCTCTTGATCCTGCCAAGATAGTCATGTTGGGGAACGTAGCAGAAATTCAAAAATTTTCCTACGAATCACCAAGATCTATCTATGGAGAGACCAGCAACGAGTAGAAGGGGAGTGCATCTACATACCCTTGTAGATCGCTAAGCGGAAGCGTTCAAGTGAACGGGGTTGATGGAGTCGTACTCGTCGTGATTCAGATCACCGATGATCTAGTGCCGAACGGACGGCACCTCCGCGTTCAACAGACGTACAGCTCGACGATGTCTCCCACGCCTTGATCCAGCAAGGAGAGAGGGAGAGGTTGAGGAAGACTCCATCCAACAGCAGCACAACGGCGTGATGGTGATGGAGGAGCGTGGCAATCCTGCAGGGCTTCGCCGAGCACCTACGGGAGAGGAGATGTGTCACGGGAGGGAGAGGGAGGCAACCAAAGGCCTTAGGTATGATTGCTCCTCCTTTTCCCCACTATATATAGGGCCAAGGGAGAGGGGAAGGGCGCAGCCTTGCCCCCTCCTCCAAGGAAGGGGTGCGGCTAAGGATGGGGAGGAGTCCATCCTCCCCAAGGCACCTCGGAGGTGCCTTCCCCCTTTAGGACTCTCCCCTTTTTTCTTCTCTTGGCGCATGGGCCTCTTGGGGCTGGTGCCCTTGGCCCATGTAGGCCAAGGCGCACCCCCTACAGCCCATGTGGCCCCCCGGGGCAGGTGGCCCCACCCGGTGGGCCCCCGGGACCCTTCCGGTGGTCCCGGTACAATACCGATGACCCCGAAACTTGTCCCGATGGCCGAAACAGGACTTCCTATATATAAATCTTTACCTCCGGACCATTCCGGAACTCCTCGTGACGTCCGGGATCTCATCCGGGACTCCGAACAACATTCGGTAACCACATACAAGCTTCCTTTATAACCCTAGCGTCATCGAACCTTAAGTGTGTAGACCCTACGGGTTCGGGAGACATGCAGACATGACCGAGATGTTCTCTGGTCAATAACCAACAGCGGGATCTGGATACCCATGATGGCTCCCACATGTTCCACGATGATCTCATCGGATGAAACACGATGTCAAGGACTTAATCAATCCCGTATTCAATTCCCTTTGTCTAGCGGTATTTTACTTGCCCGAGATTCGATCGTCGGTATCCAATACCTTGTTCAATCTCGTTATCGGCAAGTCACTTTACTCGTTCCGTAACACATCATCCCGTGATCAAATCCTTGGTCACATTGCGCATATGATGATGTCCTACCGAGTGGGCCCAGAGATACCTCTCTGTTTACACGGAGTGACAAATCCCAGTCTCGATCCGCATAAAACAATAGATACTTTCGGAGATACCTGTAGTGCACCTTTATAGTCACCCAGTTACGTTGTGACGTTTGATACACCCAAAGCACTCCTACGGTATCCAGGAGTTATACGATCTCATGGTCAAAGGAAGAGATACTTGACATTCGCAAAGCTCTAGCAAATGAACTACTCGATCTTTTGTGCTAGTCTTAGGATTGGGTCTTGTCCATCACATCATTCTCCTAATGATGTGATCCCGTTATCAATGACATCCAATGTCCATAGCCAGGAAACCATGACTATCTGTTGATCACAACGAGCTAGTCAACTAGAGGCTCACTAGGGACTTATTGTGGTCTATGTATTCACACGTGTATTACGATTTCCGGATAATACAGTTATAGCATGAATAAAAGACAATTATCATGAACAAGGAAATATAATAATAATACTTTTATTATTGCCTCTAGGGCATATTTCCAACAGTCTCCCACTTGCACTAGAGTCAATAATCTAGTTCACATCGCCATGTGATTAACACTCACAGGTCACATCGCCATGTGACTAATAACCAAGAGTTTACTAGAGTCAGTAGTCTAGTTCACATCACTATGTGATTAACACTCAATGAGTTTTATGTTTGATCATGTTGCTTGTGAGAGAGGTTTTAGTCAACGGGTCTGAACCTTTCAGATCCGTGTGTGCTTTACAAATCTTTATGTCATCTCCTAGATGCAGCTACCACGCTCTATTTGGAGCTATTCCAAACAACTGTTCTACTTGCAACTATTCTAAATTGTTGCCCCATTGTACGTATCCGGTATCTCTACTTAGAGCTATCCGGATAGGTGTTTAAGCTTGCATCGTCGTAACCTTTACGACGAACTCTTTTACCACCTCCATAATCGAGAAAAATTCCTTAGTCCACTAGTTACTAAGGATAACTTTGACCGCTGTCCTGTGAGCCATTCTTGGATCACTCTTGTACCCCTTGACTGACTCATGGCAAGGCACACTTCAGGTGCGGTACTCATCATAGCATACTGAAGAGCCTACGTCTTAAGCATAGGGGACGACCTTCGTCCTTTCTCTCTATTCTGCCATGGTCGAGCTTTAAGTCTTGACTTCGTACCTTACAACTCAGGCAAGAACTCCTTCTTTGACTGGTCCATCTTGAACACCTTCAAGATCATGTCAAGGTATGTGCTCATTTGAAAGTATTATTAAGCATTTTGATCTATCCTTATAGATCTTGATGCTCAATGTTCAAGCAGCTTAATCCAGGCTTTCCATTGAAAAACACCTTTCAAATAACCCTATATGCTTTCTAGAAATTCTACATCATTTCTGATCAACATATACTCATCAGAAATTCTATAGTGCTCCCACTCACTTCTTTGGAAATACAAGTTTCTCATAAACTTTGTACAAACCCAAAATCTTTGATCATCATCAAAGCATTCATTCCAACTCCGAGATGCTCACTCCAGTCCTTAAAAGGATCGCTAGAACTAGCATACCTTTTAGCATCCTTAGGATCGACAAAACTTTTCTGATTGTATTGCATACAACCTTTCCTTACGAAAACTAGTAACGAAACTTGTCTTGACATCCATCTGCCAGATTTCATAAATGCAGCTAATGCTAACATGATTCCGACGGACTTTAAGCATCGCTACGGATGAGAAAAACTCATCGTAGTCAACTCCTTGAACTTGTGAAAAACTTTTCGCCACAAGTCGAGCTTCATGGACGGTGACATTACCATCCGCGTCCGTCTTCTTCTTAAAGATCCATTTATCTTAATGGCTTGCCGATCATCGGGCAATTCCACCAAAGTCCATGGATCCGTTCTCGGATTTTATGGCCTCTAACCATTTGTAGGAATTCGGGCCCACCATCGCTTCTCCATAGCTCGTAGGTTCATTGTTGTCTAGCAACATGACTTCCAAGACATGATTAAGTACCACTCTGAAGTAGTACGCATCCTTGTCATCCCACGAGGTTTGGTAGTGACTTGATCCGAAGTTTCATGATCAATATCATAAGCTTCCACTTCAATTGGTGTAGGTGCTACAGGAACAACTTCCTGTGCCCTGCTACACACTTGTTGAAGAGACGGTTCAATAACCTCATCAAGTCTCCACCATCCTCCCACTCAATTCTTTCGAGAAAAACTTTTCCTCGAGAAAGGACCCGATTCTAGAAACAATCCATATTGCTTTCGGATCTGAATTAGGAGGTATACCCAACTGTTTTGGGTTTCCTATGAAGATGCATTTTATCCGCTTTGGGTTCGAGCTTATCAACCTGAAACTTTTTCATATAAGCGTCGCAGCCCCAAACTTTTAAGAAACGACAACTTAGGTTTCTTTAAACCATAATTCATACGGTGTCATCTCAACGGAATTACGTGGTGCCCTATTTAAAGTGAATGTGGTTGTCTCTAATGCCTAACCCATGAACAATAGTGGTAATTCGATAAGAGACATCATGGTACGCACCATATCCAATAGGGTGCAACTATGATGTTCGGACACACCATCACACTATGGTGTTCCAGGCGGTATTAATTGCGAAACAATTTCCACAATGTCTTAATTGTGTGCCAAAACTCGTAACTTAGATATTCATCTCTATGATCGTATCATAGACATTTTATCCTCTTGTCACAATGATCTTCTACTTCACTCTGAAATTACTTGAACCATTCAATAATTCAGACTTGTGTTTCATCAAGTAAATATTCTCAACATCTACTTCAATCATCTGTGAAGTAAGAACATAACGATATTCACTGCATGCCTCAGCACTCATTGGACTGCACACATCAAAATGTGTTACTTCCTACAAGTTGCTATCTTGTTCCATCTTACTGAAAACGAGGCTTTTCAGTCATCTTGCCCATGTGGTATGATTTGCATATCTCAAGTGATTCAAAATCAAGTGAGTCCAAATGATCCATTTGCATGGAGTTTCTTCATGCATATACACCAATTAGACATGGTTCGCATGTCTCAAACTTTTCAAAACGAGTGAGTCCAAAGATCCATCAACATGGAGCTTCTTCATGCGTTTTATACCATTATGACTTACATGGCAGTGCCACAAGTAAGTGGTACTATCATTACTATCTTATATCTTTTGGCATGAAAATGTGTATCACTACGATCAAGATTCAATAAACCATTCCTTTAGGTGCAAGAGCACTTATTCAGGTTTAATACTAATCTTGATGGTAGAGGGAGCGTGCGATGTTAGATCACATCAAACTTGGAAACACTTCCAACACATATCGTCAGCTCACCTTTAGCTAGTCTCCGTTTTATTCCGTAGCTTTTATTTCGAGTTACTAACACTTAGCAACCGAACCGGTATCTAATACCCTGGTGCTACTAGGAGTACTAGTAAAGTACACATTAACATAATGTATATCCAATATACTTCTATCGACCTTGCCAGCCTTCTCATCTACCAAGCATCCAGGGTAATCCTGCTCCAGTGGTTGTTCCCCTTATCACAGAAGCACTTAGTCTCGGGTTTGGGTTCAACCTCGGGTTTCTTCACTGGTGCAGCAGCTGATTTGCCGTTTCATGAAGTATCCCTTCTTGCCCTTGCCCTTCTTGAAACTAGTGGTTTCACCAACCATCAACAACTGATGCTCCTTCTTGATTTCTACTTTCGCGATGTCAAACAACGCGAATACCTCAAGGATCATCATCTCTATCCTTGATATGTTATAGTTCATCACGAAGCTCTAGCAGCTTGGTGGTAATGACTTCGGAGAAACTATCACTATTTCATCTGGAAGATCAACTCCCACTTGATTCAAGTGATTGTTGTACTCAGACAATCTGAGCACAAGCTCAACGATTGAGCTTTTCTCCCTTAGTTTGCAGGCTAAGAAAATCGTCGGAGGTCTTATACCTCTTGACGTGGGCACGAGCCTGAAATCTTAATTTCAGCCCTCGAAACATCTCATATGTTCCGCGACATTTCGAAAACGTCTTTGGTGCCTATACTCTAAACCATTTAACTGAACTATCACGTAGTTATCAAAACGTGTATGTTCGATGTTCGAAACATCCACAAACGACGTTTGGGGTTCAGCACATTGAGCGGTGCATTAAGGACATGAGCTTTCTACTGATCGCATAATTGCTACTATCAACTTTCAACTATATTTTCTCTAGGAACATATCTAAACAGTAGAACTATAGCGTGAGCTACGACATAATTTGCAAAAGGTCTTTTGACTATGTTCAGGATAATTAAGTTCATCTTATGAACTCCCACAGATAGACATCCCTCTAGTCATCTAAGTGATTACATGATCCGAGTCAAACTAGGCCGTGTCCGATCATCACGTGAGACGGACTAGTCAACGTCGGTGAACATCTTCATGTTGATCGTATCTACTATACGACTCATGCTCGACCTTTCGGTCTCCGTGTTCCGAGGCCATGTCTCTACATGCTAGGCTCGTCAAGTTAACCCTAAGTGTTTTCGCTGTGTAAAACTGTCTTACACCCGTTGTATGTGAACGTAAGAATCTATCACACCCGATCATCACGTGGTGCTTCGAAACGACGAACTGTAGCAACGGTGCACAGTTAGGGGAGAACACTTCTTGAAATTTTAATGAGGGATCATCTTATTTACTACCGTCGTTCTAAGCAAATAAGATGCATAAACATAATAAACATCACATGCAATTATATAGTTGTGACATGATATGGCCAATATCATATAGCTCCATTGATCTCCATCTTCGGGGCTCCATGATCATCTTGTCACCGGCATGACACCATGATCTCCATCATCGTGTCTTCATGAAGTTGTCATGCCAACGACTACTTCTACTTCTATGACTAACGCGTTTAGCAATAAAGTAAAGTAGTTTACATGGCGTTCTTCAATGACACGCAGGTCATACAAAAAATAAAGACAACTCCTATGGCTCCTGCCGGTTGTCATACTCATCGACATGCAAGTCGTGAATCCTATTACAAGAACATGATCAATCTCATACATCACATATATCATTCATCACATCCTTTGGCCATATCACATCACATAGCATACCCTGCAAAAACAAGTTAGACGTCCTCTAATTGTTGTTTGCATGTTTTACGTGGCTGCTATGGGTTTCTAGCAAGAACGTTTCTTACCTACGCATGAACCACAACGTGATATGCCAATTGCTATTTACCCTTCATAAGGACCCTTTTCATCGAATCCGATC
>NC_057795.1:679864992-679866548 GCF_018294505.1 Triticum aestivum | reverse complement strand
ATCTATCCCCAGAAACTATATATGTTCATATGTGAACTTTGTTGACCGAGATGCATAAAGGCAACTCGTCCTCCTCCTGTCATAATGTTGAGGTCAGTCGGTCGCCAGATCTATAGATCAGGTCGCTTTGTTTGGCTAGGCCATCAGGCTTCGTTGGGTTGAATGGGTCAGAAAAACAATTCGAGCAGGCATCGGTCAGGATGGATCAATCATGCCCTGAGGAAACCGATCGTGGGTTCTTTACGAAAAGCAGGGGCGGTCTTAAGATTTTGGGGGCCCTTGGTGAAACTAAGAGCAACTCCAACCAGGCGACCCATTTTCGTTCGCCCATGTCTATTTCGGTCTGCACGGACAAAAATGACTGCCCAACACAGAGACCCATTTCCATCTCAAATTTGGATCACATTTGGGTCGGCGGCGGACACAAAGCGGATGTTTTCTCTGCTCTCCTCGCTCGCTTCTGCCCACTGCATGTGCTGCTTGGCCCACCTGTCATCCAACCACCTACCCATCTCTCTTCTCCTTTCCTCTCTCTCTTCTCCCACCCACCCACCCACCCTGCTCCAGACCACCAACAAAGCCGCGGGACGCGAAGCAGCCGTCAGGGTAACCTCCGTTGTGCTAGCCGATGGGAAGCGCCAGAGCCGGCACCGGTGAGCGCCGTGGCCTCCTCCTTGGTGAGTTCCTCGTCGATGCGCGGCCTCCTCTCTGGCTGCAACTCCCCGGTGAACAGAGCTCTCGCGCGCAGCGACGAGCGCACGTCTAGGTCATGCCATGCGTGCCCAAGGCTCATCCGTTCTGGTCCAGCTAGCCATGCGTGCATGTACATGTGTGCGTGACTGCGTGTACATGCACATGCCACGGCTACGCAGGCATATGCGGCAAGCTGCATCTGTGGCGTGGCGCGGGAGATCGCGACTGCGGGGCGAGCTGCTGCCGGGAGGCGAGCGGGCGCCGCGACTAGGGCGGCGAGCTGCGGCTGCAGCGTGACGTGGGAGCTCGCGACTGTGGAGCGGCGAGCGGGCGGGGCAAGCTGCGACACGGGCGCGGTGAGCTATGGCAACGGGCAAGTGGCGGGGCGGCGAGCGGGCACGGGGGTGGGCGAGCTGTTGGCGAGTTGGGCGCACAGGCCGACCCATTCGAAAAAGAGGACATGTCTAATATGCGTTTGGCCCCGTTGGGCGCACAGGTAAACCCATTCGAAAAAGCGGACACGGACGGACGAACGATCCAAACGGACAATAAACGAACAAAATCGATGTCCGTTTATGTCGGCCAGTTGGAGTTGCTCTAAAACTCGAGGCCCCTAAAACTTCTTCTTCTAACATTCGTCTATTCAAAGTCACTTATGATGGTTTCATCCTGGATCCTCCTAATGGTTATGTGAAGATGAACATAGACACCGAGCTTTGTGAGCAAGACAACAAGGCTGCGATGGCGTCGTCTTCAATCACACCACGCCCCTCCCAACGGACACACATAGTTTAGTGTGCATACTATGGGCAGATTGTGGAGGAAATTACAGCAAGAGTAAATATCTTCAAAAGAGGCGCACA